>NC_139994.1:13292968-13435468 GCF_964263955.1 Coregonus lavaretus
AACCCCCTTCACTTAGTCACGCATGCACATCACCACAGGTGCCTCATTTCCTGGAGCCCCACACGTAGTCAGACGTACAATATAGGAAAGATCTAGGTAAATATTCAAGCTCATACAGAAATGGAGCCTCATCACTTTCCAGCTTTGGGTTGGATTCTTTTTTTACTCTGTTGATTCTTGCATGATCAAGTGCAGTGGTTTTCAAACCTCTCCTCGGGGATCCCCAGATGTTTCCAAATTTGGTTATAGCCCTGAACTAGCTCACTTGACAAGTTAAATCAGGTGTGCTAGCTGTGGAATAGTTAAAATACATGTAATGGCTGGGGGTCCCCAAAGAGATGTTTGAAAAACCCTGATCTAGTGTATGGCCAGTAGAAACAGGAATGGTGAGCCTTGTTTAACCCCAGTCTTAATGGTGAACCCTCTGTTTGGTCACATGGTTTTAAATGCTTTTTCAAAATGTATATGTTCAGCTCTTGAAAGTTATTGTGTAGGAACATCTAATACATCAAGGAACTTTAAAATGCCCTCACATGTTACAGTATATTCAATGGGCTTTATTTGTAGATAAAGATATCCTGCATAACTATCCATACAAATGACCTCTGTGTCACGACTTCCGCGAGGCTGCCTCCCCTCCTTGTTCGGGCAGGTTTCGGCGTTCGTCGTCACCGGCTTACTAGCTGCTGCCGATCCATTTATCATCACTCCACTTGTCTTGTCTAATTAATCACACACACCTGGTCCTTATCCCCAATTAGTCATTGTATAAGTGTTCCCTCTACTTCCTTGTCTGTGTGGGTGATTGTTTGTTGTGAGCTGTGTGTAGCGCGGTTGAGCTACCCTTACCTTGTTGTTTGCCAGGGTAGATATTTCCCCTGTGCCTGAGTTTTGTTGTCGCATGCTTGCGCAACTGTTTATCGACGGAATAAACTTTTTGGATGCGTATTACTCTCCTGCGCCTGACTCCTTCTATCATACGCATCACACTCTGTGTTTAGACTGAAAGAAAGCAGAAAATTATTTTCCTTATACCCTCCACAAAGTAATTGTGTGTTGGTGAGTGGGTTTTACAAAATCAGGATGTCATTTTAACATTTTATGTTTGAATTTTACAAGTTGTGTGAATAACTTGTCCTTGGGTTGCAATACTACATTCATGTGCCTTGAAAGAAATATACAAAGTTGCCTTCCCATTCACTCAGGTCAGTTAGGGCACTGCATTATTCACAGCAAAACAATTACAGTCCTTGCGAACGCTGTAAAGTAAAGCGTCACAACTTCGCTATTTATTTTAATAACTTTCTAAAAACACCCTACCAACCCGAACATGCTACACCATTGATTGGAACACAGTGATGTCACATCGTGTTTTATTTTTGGGGGCGTTGAGGGGGAGTCGGCTGCGAGGAGCAGGAGGACCATACATTACCATGGAAACCAGCTGTCTCATGTGCTGCGATTCATGTATCAGTACAACGGTCCCAAGAGCCCGGCCCGGTCAGCATCGAATTCCATCCTTCTCTCCATGGTTACAGACGCCAGGTCACCTTCTAATGAGTGCCAGTGTCAGCAGAGATGTGGTGGACCGGGCCCCACATGTCATAGCTGAAGCTAATTCCATCTGAAGAGGGCTAGGAAGGACATACTGTACTCCAATTACACTCCCAGGCACATATTCAACTCAGAGAGGTGGAGGAAGGCTTTTCTATGTAGGGGAACCATCTGTGACTCCCCCCTATCCTCCCCCGTACTCCCCCTCTCCCATTACTGCAGCCACAGCTAGAGACAGGTCTAGGTCACCCTCCACCTCTTCTATAGATACCGGAGGCTCAATTCAATGGTACACGATTGCAGCATTGCAGTATTGTCTGTACGCAGTTGCTAGGTATTTTTCTTATGTTTAGATGAAATCTCCTGGTTTTTGGTACTGTAAAATTGGATTCCTCAGACTGTTAGATTTCTTCTGCTTTTCATAATAACAAGTATGTGTGTGTGAGTGTGTGTTTGTGTGTGTGTCCCCTG
The DNA here is from genome assembly GCF_964263955.1 of Coregonus lavaretus. NCBI lineage: Eukaryota > Metazoa > Chordata > Actinopteri > Salmoniformes > Salmonidae > Coregonus > Coregonus lavaretus. The sequence continues at coordinate 13,294,994 of NC_139994.1, forward strand.
CAGGAATACACTGTGTAAACATTGCAAAGGTGAGTTCAATTGAAATCCTGACACAGTTTTCCCTCTCAGGTCGTCCATAACAGGTCCCTGTGTAGGGAAGAGGAAAGGATTTCAGCAACAGTGCATGGGAGAAGAGACATGATATGTTTTCAGGCCTGAGACACAATGCACCTAAAAGGATGTATTGATTGCATTTTTGTTGTCTTGAGATGTTGCTTCAATATATCCACATAATTTTCCTTCCTCATGATGCCATCTATTTTGTGAAGTGTACCAGTCCCTCCTGCAGCAAAGCACCCCCACAGCATGATGCTGCCACCCCCGTGCTTCACGGTTGGGATGGTGTTCTTCGGCTTGCAAGCCAGCCCCTTTTCCTCCAAACATAACAATGGTCATTATGGCCAAACAGTTCTATTTTTGTTTCATCAGACCAGAGGACATTTCTCCAAAAAGTAAGATCTTTGTCTCCATGTGCAGTTGATTGATTTGCACTTTTCGCAATTTTCGCACCAAAGTACATTAATCTCTAGGAGACGGAACGCGTCTCCTTCCTGAGCGGTATGACGGCTATGTGGTCCCATGGTGTTTATACTTGCGTACTATTGTTTGTACAGATGAACGTGGTACCTTCAGGCATTTGGAAATTGCTCCCAAGGATGAACCAGACTTGTGGAGGTCTACAATTTTTTTTCTGAGGTCTTGGCTGATTTCTTTGGATTTTCCCATGATGTCAAGCAAGGAGGCACTGAGTTTGAAGGTAGGCCTTGAAATACATCCACATGTACACCTCCAATTGACTCAAATGATGTCAATTAGCCTATCAGAAGCTTCTAAAGCCATGACATCATTTTCTGGAATTTTCCAAGCTGTTTAAAAGGCATAGTCAACTTAGTGTATGTAAACTTCTGACCCACTGGAATTGTGATTAAGTGAAATAACCTGTCTGTAAACAATTGTTGGAAAAATTACTTGTGTCATGCACAAAGTAGATGTCCTAACCGACTTGCCAAAACTATAGTTTGTTAACAAGAAATATGTGGAGTGGTTGAAAAACTAGTTTTAATGACTCCAAACCAAGTGTATGTAAACTTCCGACTTCAACTGTATATATAGGAAAGACGCCAAGAGACAACAAAAATACTATTTACATACTATTACTGTGTACATATTCATATTTGTATATACAGTAGAGTTAAATTAAATCTTTAGAAAGAGGAGAGGCACTGTGATACTAGATTTTTTTGTATCTGTTCTGTAAAGCTAAATTTGCTTTTTGCATGAGTATCCTCTGGTGGCAGAGCATTCCATGATGACATGGCTCTATACATAACTGAGCGACGCATTACATCTGTTTTGGGTACAGTGAGAAAAACCATAGTGGCGTGTCTGGTGGGGTATGTATGTGTGTTTGAAGTGTATGCAAATAGATTATACAAGTGGTTAGGCATTTTCAACACACAAATGTTTCTTAAAAAGACTAGAAGAGAAGTGGTACATTTCTCCTCAACCCTCAACAAAAGATTGCTGCGCATGTTGTCGATGTTAGTTCTGTATGTGCAGTTAAGGGCAAGGCGTACTGCTTTGTTTTGAGGCAGCTGCAGCTTTTCTAGGTCTTTCTTTGCTCCACCTGACCATATTACCGGACAGTAATTAAGATGGGACAAGATCAGAGCCTGAACTGTCACGACTTCCTCCGAAGCTGCCTCCTCTCCTGGTTCGGGCAGGCTTCGGCGTTCGTCGTCACCGGCCTTCTAGCCACTGCCGCTCCTCATCTCATCATTCCGTTTGTTTTGTCTTGTTTATTACACACACCTGGTTCATATCCCCTCATCAGTACTTGTATAAGTGTTCCTCTGCCCCCTTGTCTTTGTGTGTGATTGTTTATTGTGAGGAGAGTGAAGCTCGGTTGAGCTCCTTGTATTTTGTATTGGCGGGTTATTTTCCCTGTGTGCCTTGTTGGTTCCAGTGCGCCTGTTTTGCGCACTGGACTGTTTTGACGCATTACTGTGTAACTCTGTATTCCGGAATAAACTCTGTTATTCTGTGATTTACCCTCCTGCGCCTGACTCCTTCAAATCACCCATCACATGAACAACTAGCACAGTTGATCTTTGTGTCAAAAACGCAGAACATCTTTTTATAACAGACATACAGTACCTCTCCCCATCTTCACAAAAACTTTGTCAACATGACTTGACCATGAACTGACCATCCAATGTACTTTTGTTCAACAGTTGTGTGCTTACACTTGTTTTGTCATGAACAAAGATGAGTTGTTCTTGGTGTGGGAATATTCAAAACTCTCAAACCAATCCCATATTTCAGTCTATCCTCTTGCTTCTACCTATGGTAGCTCTTTAAAGTTGGGGGTGAGGGAGAGGGAAGGTGATGAGGTTTGAGTTGAGAGGTGAGCCTCAGGGCGAGGTGCTGGCTGAGCTTCCAGGTATGGTGCTGCATGTATTACAGTGTGGTCATATAGTACAATGGAGTAAAGTAAATGGAATCGTCAACGTGATGGCCTCATGCTGTCTGCTCTACACATGGCTGCCTGACCTGTATTGGATTTCTGGAGACGAATTGCTTTGGAGAACAGCTCTATAATGTGTGCTGGGTCACCCAGAAGAACTGTGAATGTATTGCAGTAGAGCGACCACCATTTTGTAGCAGAGTAATAACAGATGGTAGTACATTCAATGTTAGTGTATCAGTTAGAGTTGTGTTGTCCATTAGTTCTGTTGTGTTACTGATGGTGTCTAATAGACAAACACAAGATCATTCTCATTCTCAACATATCTGCCACGTTGTCCGCCCATTCGTTTCCCATCTTAGCGATGCCAAGTTTGATGCATTGGCATGACCAATCCAACACAGAACTCATTACCATACCCGGCTCAGCTAACTTCTGCAAGCTGCTTCCTCCATTATTACTTGAGCCATTCATTAGCCTAGCATGTTATATCACCTGTCTGGTTAGCAAGAACATAAAATATGGTTCCAGTACTCAGTGTACCAGTACAAATCAAGACGGCAGGTTTAATTTATTGTTGTGTTATGACATGTCAGACCACTTTCACTTTTGCATGGGCATTGTTACTGCACTGCAATAACTATGAATCCACTGGTACGGTTCATAAAATATTATGCAGTGCTTTATTTGCCCCACTACATGCAAGCCTATAGGTCCTATAGTCTCACATATAGTGGGCTAAATAAAAGCACTGCGTAATATTTTATGAACCGCCTATCAGAAATAGCCAGAGGCATGTATTTGTACGTACAAACAAGAAAGAAAATAAAACTGTCAAAAGCAGTTAAATTTTTTGCCAACAGCTCATGTCACTCTAATCATTTGTTCCTCATTAATGTGGAGGGAGATGCCAAGATGTTGTCACTGGTTGGTTTGTGTTGTTGTTGTGCTGTTCGGAGCAATTTCACTGTGATTCACAATGTCAGAACAGCTTTCAGCTGCCACTGAGGCTACACACAATTGAACAAGCCCAGATTGATAAATTGGATCCATGCATATTATGAATCATACTGGTAGAAGAATGTCAAATCCTCAGGTGATTTTGATGTGAATACTTAGTATGATATGGAGGAGTTAAAAACAACGCCATGGTTTTTTACACTGTTTATACTGTATGTTTATTTATTTTACAGTAGTTGATATTGTTTCCCTTCCTGCCCCCCTTTTTCTATTAGGTTTTGTTACCTCTTTTTTTCCCCCTTGTAAACTGTTAAATGCCCTTTAAACAAACTGTGAGTTGACTGTTCTGTACCATAACATCTACAGAAATAGTGTCATCATGCGATGAATCATTGCGTATCGCAAAGGAAGAAAATCTTGCCAATATTCCATGTTTGCTCCAACTCGATGACCTCTGAGCATTCTTTCCCAGTGGTCCCCTGTCTGCTGTGATGCTTGTCAAAGCCGCTGCTACAGTACGAAACTGCAGAGGTCTCAGGATGGCACCTGCAGGGTCTGGAGTCAGGGTGAGGATGTCAGGATTTCAGCTTCAGCTTACAGACTCATTTAACAAGGGGTTCTGAAAGGTCATCCTCACCTTTTGGGTGAAAATGAAGTATTCAACATTGCTACCCTAAACTTGGAAACATTTTGGACAACTAGACAATGTTGTTGACTAAAGTAAGTACAAAAAAGTTATATGAAAAGTGCCCATGGAAACATACTAGAATACAAATATTCGGCATTTAGGAAACATTTTGGAGAACATATACCAGACAATGTTGTTGTCTTAGCTAGGTAAGCACCATTCAGAGAGTTGCAAAGTCCAAAGGAATGTGCCCATAGGGCATATACTGTACAGCAGGGCTCTCCAACCCTGTTCCTGGAGTGATACCGTCCTGTCAATTTTCACTCCAACCCTAATCTAGCGCACCTGATTCTAATAATTAGCTGGTTGATAAACTGAATCAGGTTAGTTACAACTGGGGTTGGAGTGAAAACCTACAGGAAGGTAGCTCTCCAGGAACAGGTTAGTAGTGAAAACCTACAGGAGGGTAGCTCTCCAGGAACAGGGTTGGAGTGAAAACCTACAGGAGGGTAGCTCTCCAGGAATAGGGTTGGAGTGAAAACCTACAGGACGGTAGCTCTCCAGGAACAGGGTTGGAGTGAAAACCTACAGGATGGTAGCTCTCCAAGAACAGGGTCGGAGTGAAAACCTACAGGAGGGTAGCTCTCCAGGAACAGGGTTGGAGTGAAAACCAACAGGAGGGTAGCTCTCCAGGAACAGGGTTGGAGTGAAAATCTACAGGAGTGTAGCTCTCCATGAACAGGGTTGAAGAGCACTGCTCTACAGTATAGGCTATAGTATGTAAAGAATTGCAGAGAAATCAGCTATCTGAAGAGATTCTGTAATTGGGGCATTCTCGTGCTTCGCCTTGTCTCCAATGGCATTTCATCATCACATTACGGGTGCATTACCATAGATGTCCCACCAGCCATTAGGCAGAGTCATTTGAGCCATTTAATTTAGCACTGCAGTTTAGCGAGAGAGTAACTTTTGCGATGGTGTTTTTATTGTAGCCAGCACTCTTTGCCAATCAGCTAAAGGTCAGGAGGCTAACAGTCTTGCAGCACTGCGGAGAGACTCATGGGCCACACACTGCAAATGGAACATGCATAGAAACTTGACTGGTCTCCATTTCAGGGTGAAATGAATGTCTCTCGACAGTATCCATGCACTAGCTGAGCTTTTGACAAAAATACAAAAAACTATTACAAGGTCTGGAGTAGGGATGCAAAGGGAGGGTATATACTTTCAAAGTTTACCAGTAAATTACCCACATTTTGGTAACTTTCAAGTTTTGGGGGGGGAATTTGATCAAATAAAATCTAGTGGCCTTTTTGGGTACTTGTGATTATCACAGGTGTCTAATTAACTCTGGCCCTCTGTGTGGCCTTATCGCATGTAAAATATATAAAATAATCCAATAAGAATATTTTTTTAAATAAAAAGGTGAATAACAAAGCTGTAAAACATTACCCTAAATATAAACCATCAACATTGGTGTTGACTCCTGAGTGGCGCAGTGGTCTAAGGCACTGCATCGCATTGCTAGCTGTGCCACTAGAGATCCTGGTTCGAGTCCAGGCTCTGTCGCAGCCGGCCGCGACCGGGAGACCCATGGGCGGCGCACAATTGGTCCAGCGTCGTCAACATTTTAAAGGTCGGGGAGGGTTTGGCCGGCAGGGATGTAGGTTCGTTTCCCACAGTGGACCAGTATATAAAAAATATAAAACATGTATGCATTCACTAACTGTAAGTCGCTCTGGATAAGAGCGTCTGCTAAATGACTAAAATGTAAATGTTTAATGAGGATTTCAGCATAATATATATACATATGTTTAATACACTTATTTTACTATGTCAATATGTCTTTGTTGTAAATGTCTCTGCGCCAAACTGGTGGCAGTTGTGAAAAAAGTCAACAGTTGGAAGAGCTGCAGAGTTAATTGAAAGTAAAACCCATTGTTGATTAGATGCTTTTTTCATTTATTAGGCTATTTTCTCTTGAACCATATGGTCCATCCAAAAGAAACTAATGGACAATATGGACACAGGTATAAAAAAAAACTGAATACTATAGATGAATAATCATTACAAAATAAGTTATTCAAGTATACATTACCAAAATTACCCTAGATTGCCATAGATTACCTGTTAATTACCAGAATTACAGAAACTTCTGGTAAATTACCAGTAGCTTTGCAGCCCGAGCCTGAAGACTTTGAGTGTACTAACCTATAGCAGGGCAGGCCTTAATTGTCTTTCCTTGAATCAATCCTAGCATTGAAATGATTAAAATGGTTAGGCAAGTTGTCATAAAAAATAACAGCCTTGTCAGACATGGCTTGCTTTCGGGTATTTTCATCCATCCATCCATTTATCCAATCATCCAATCATCCATTCATCCATTCATCCAATCGTCCAGCCATCCATTCATTATTAATTAATTCAATAATTCATTCATTCATCTACATCGGTTGGTTCATTATGAGGAGAGAGAGATTCATAGAAGCTGCTTTCACCTTTTGTGCTTCTGACTCAGTCCATCACCTCCCTGGCTGCTCAGTTCTCCGCTGGTGATTGTTCCCCTGCCCTCAGCTTTAATTGGCAGGTTGTGTGGGCTGTGGATTAAATTCAGATGACCGCTCCAGCCATGAGAATGTTGCTGTAATCCGTCATAAAGAGCTTTGAATACACAGAACAATTTTACAAGGGATTTTCTGCTCCAACGTCCTCCGATACTGTCCCTGATTCTTTAATGTCAATTATGCATTGTACCTTGCATGCAAGACACAGGGAGGTGACAGAGAGGGAAAAAGAGGGAGAAAGAGGATATGATGGAATGGAAATGATGGACATCAACTGAATATCAAGTGAATATTAGAGTTTTAGTTCACTGGCACATTATTACTTAAAATTACAAATGATGCTTATTTGCAACTATTTGTGCAGTTTTGCTTACCACAGCAACAGGCTTTGGGGAAATTAAAGTTATTTGGAGAACTGCCTAAATCTTTTGTGTAGTTTGTGTGTCTGGTATGGCTGTACTTCGCTTTGGATAAAATAATCTAACTCGTTGCAGTTCATGACCTCAGCCTTTTGTGGACATTTTGAAACAAAGTCAATCTTGGCTGTTTCAGGTCACTGAGTAGTTACCTGAGGTTGAGAGGAGAGCATCAGCTGCCCACACACTGCACTGCGCTGTTGTTTCAAAACAAGGGCGGAATGGGATAAAAAAAATCAGCCTGGGCATTTCTAACACACCGGCCCATTTTTGTTTCTTTGAGGCCCCCTCACCTGCCAATCTTTTTCCTTGAGACCATTTTTTTAAAAATAATGATAATTCTCCACACAAAAAAGCCATTTACAAAGGCCCACTGAGCTAAAGTTGGACTAGCCCATCGGGCATTTGCCCGAACTGCTGTATGGCCAGTCCATTTCTGGCTCAGAATGATGAGAGGGTTTGTGTTCCTCTGTGATATCCACACACGTTGCACAGGCTAAACATTTGGGAATGAGTCGTACTCACCAGGGAGTGAAGAGACTGGTCCCCTTCGCTATGGCAATGGTGGGTTCGAGATCGTCCCACTGACTGAGCAATACTTTGGTGTATCCTGGCTCTACGGGTACCAATGGAATATCTCATGATTGCAGGTCTCCATTTGAATGGATCCTCAAAAGCAGCTAGGGCCAGTGCCTCAGCAAGTCATCTGGTGTTTAAAGATGTGACTCACTAAACCGTAACTGCCTGACCAGGACCAAAAGCTCAACTATAGTGCCTCTCAAATGAGCTGCTTATGTGGTCAATGGAAACTGAGGTTAGCATAACTTCTGTTACATGGACTGATAACTCTTTGTTAATTATACTTACAAACAGTGAGTAAGATTGTTACCATTGTCGAAGTACAATACAATGCAATGTACCAGCTGTTAGCAAGACATCTGTCCTAACAAATCAATTTTTGTCTTAATCATTGTCCCAGAAAATGACAGTAAATATATCCCTAGGTTTTTGATGAGGTAGCAATTGATTTCAGATTCAGATTAAATGTAAATTTCCTCTGATGTAATCTAAAATCGGTTAGGTACTAATTCACAATTCAGCACTGGGAACATGTTCACCGTGTGTGCACATTTTAATGTAGCTCAATCAGCAGCAGCAGCAATGATGCTCTCTCTCTCTTTCTCTCAGGTCTCTCTCTCTCGCTGATCATTATATTTTCCTGCTATTGAATACCTTGTTTGAGTGAGTCCAGCTAATGTCCCTCATTTCAAACTGGCCAGGTTCATTGTTTTTGTGTTTGTTTTATTTACCAATGATCACTTCACTGTTAATCTCCAATGTCCATATACTGGGCTCATTTAATTTTGCAGTTTGTTTCAGTGTCATCTCTGTATTGAACCACCATGACAGGGACTTTTAATACATTCCATCAAATCAATACACTTGGAAAGTGGAGATGTAACATTGCCGTTTCAGAGACAATGCGGTGGCTAATTAATGGTAGCTAGCTAGCTAAAATTGTTAAGTTTATTTTTTATTTTTTATAATGTAAGCAAACATTTTGCTAGCTACAGTAGTGCAGTACCATGCTAATGTCAAAAAAAATGACAGGTTTCTCCAGTTGTGTTTAGCAATTGTGACGAACCTTCATAATGTATTCACTTACCGTTTATATTCAGAAACTCTTGACAATAAATCAAACAACGTCAGACTAATTAAATAGAAAGTATGTTTACTTTGCTTCTTACTGTAAATATGACATCTCATTGATCAGGCATACTGTATGAGGGAAAGAAAACAAATGTTGAAATGATACAGCAGTGGACAGAATGACTTTAAGTTTGAACTAAACTCCCAGCATTCAAGGGCAAAGTCATGTCCTGTGTCATGTGCCCACAGCTACATTGGCATGTAGCCTAGCTGTAGATCACACAAACATATGAGAACAAATCCACATTAGAAAAGTTGTAATACCTCCTGAACAAGCTAACTGTAACCTGACAAAAGGCGTGAGATGTATTTTAAATGTTACCATAACAACAGTGCTCTAGGCTTCTTCCTACAGTCACTAGCAGAAATAACCTATTGTACATGACATGACAGATACTCTTTACATTGGGAAGGTTTTTAGACAGAAATAACCTATTGTACATGACATGACAGATACTCTTTACATTGGGAAGGTTTTTAGACAGAAATAACCTATTGTACATGACATGACAGATACTCTTTACATTGGGAAGGTTTTTAGACAGAAATAACCTATTGTACATGACATGACAGATACTCTTTACATTGGGAAGGTGTTTAGACAGAAATAACCTATTGTACATGACATGACAGATACTCTTTACATTGGGAAGGTGTTTAGACAGAAAATTACGCTTTCTTTCTACTCTCCCCAGTCTCTATTTCACCCAGCACCCCTGTCTATGTCCTCTCCACTCTTACACAGTCATCTCTATACACACACACACACTCACACACAGACAGACACACAGACAGACACACACACACACGTGTTGCACCCGCTTGCAAGCAGGAACACACAGACACATAGTGAGTTTAATTAATGAGTACAGAGCTGGGGTGTTAGAGAATGAGTCACTCTCCTTTTGACAGGAGCATTTCCCCTTCAGCAGCCAAGGTGCCCAATGCCATGTCTGTCTCCATTAACACGGAGCTACATGCTAAATTCTAATTAGCAAACAGAGATAATTAGTGTATTAAATCATTTTTTCCATTTTCATTTCCAAAATACATTTGCAGCAAACACACAAGGCCCTTAATTGTGATGGATGTGGCCTCTGTGTGTGAGGAAGGACAGTGAGTTCCAAAGCTCTGAAAGTCAGAGGGTTGTTTAACTGTGGCTGTGTTTAGACAGGCAGCCCAATTCAGATAGTTGTGTCACTAATTGGTCTTTTGACCAATCAGAGCAACGCTGAAAAATATCTAATGTGATTGGTCAAAAGACCAATTAGTGAAAAAAATATCAGAATTGGGCCGCCCTTGTGTGTGGTTATCACACCTTTGAAGATGTGCAGTTTGTACATTAACGTTTAATAGATTCTCAAGGATGGCAGTAAAGGTCTGCTAATGGTAGAAATGGAAGTATATGTTTTTATTTTACCTTTATTTAACTAGGCAAGTCAGTTAAGAACAAAGTCTTATTTACAATGATGGCCTACACCGGCCAAACCCAGACAACTCTGGGCCAATTGTGCACCGCCCTATGGGACTCCCAATCACTGCCGGTTGTGATACAGCCTGGAATCGAACCAGGGGGTCTGTAGCGATGCCTCAAGCACTGAGATGCAGTGCCTTAGACCGCTGCGCCACTTGGGAGCCCTGTTGGGCTAGGCACACACTTGATTCCACTCATCAAAGGTTTGATGATGAGTTGATGAGTGGAATCAGGTGTGTAGCGTTAGGGCAAAAACTAAAACATTCACCCCTTTAGATCCCTTGGACCAGGATTAAGAAACAATACTCCTACCTAAAGGACACATACTGCACCTCACTGACCTTGATTTTGTCTTCAGTTTTCATGATTAAGTCAAAGATGTAGACATCAATATGACATTGAGTGAAAGCATTTCATTAGTAAACATGTGGAAGGAATGATGAAGAAAATAATACATTACCATACTGTCTGGTGGGATTCTGGAATGTGCAACAACACTGGAGGATATTTCCCAGAGCAGAACACCATGGCTGTTAATGCATTAGCCAGGGCAAGCCATGTTAAAACTCGACAAAATACACTGCTCGCTCTCTCTCTCTCTCTCTCTCTCTCTCTCTCTCTCTCTCTCTCTCTCTCTCTCTCTCTCTCTTTCTCTCTCTCTCTCACACACACACACTACAAATCTAATTAAACAGTTAAACACAGCCCAGTTTAATCATTTATTTGAATTTATTTTTAGATTTGCTGATCAAAGGAAATGGGATTCGGATGAAGTCCCATGAGACTGGGTTTGAACACTGGGGAGGCAACATGAAAGCCCAGCCATCAGCTATTTGGCTGTGAGGGAATCTGTCTCGATTTGTGGGGTGGGAGAATCCAGGTTAGCTAAATTGGATCAAATACAATTATACACTGAGAAATTGACAATTTGTCCGTAAATCCATATTTCATCAGGACACCATTAAACAGGTTTTTCACTGTCTTCTGTCTTAATCATTCAATAAAGGAAGCGCATGTGTAACCCAACAAGTGCTGGACATTGTGATACTGCATGTGTAACCCAACAAGTGCTGCACATTGTGATACTGCATGTGTAACCCAACAAGTGCTGCACATTGTGATACTGCATGTGTAACCCAACAAGTGCTGCACATTGTGATGCTGCATGTGTAACCCAACAAGTGCTGCACATTGTGAGACTGCATGTGTAACCCAACAAGTGCTGCACATTGTGATGCTGCATGTGTAACCCAACAAGTGCTGGACATTGTGTTACTGCATGTGTAACCCAACAAGTCCTGAACATTGTGATACCGCATGTGAAGAACACAACTTTTCTGATGGGCTCACTCAACAGAACTGAAATATGGGTTAAAATAGAGAGCATCACACTTTGCAGTGTCTACATTAAGTAGATAGCTAGCTAATGGTCATTAGCAGCTGCAGAGTGATAATACTGAGAATCCATCATGTCTATCAGTGAGTCTCTAAGGGGAGATCACCACCACACATCCACAGACGCATAACTACTTTGTTCTAAAACCATTCCACTAGCTTAGAGAAACCTACATCTTAAAATTATGTTTCGATGGGGTAATTAAATGCTAGTAAATGTAAACAAGATTTTGAGAAAGACAACAGAGTGCTAACAAAGCAGAGTTGGTGAGAGAGAGAAGTAAAGCTGGGGGGATTTGATGCAAACTGCTCACTTTGCATATTGGATGAAGCACTTTTTTACTGGATGCACCAGAGGGAGAATTCACAGGAAACCAGGGACCTTAAAAATGTAAAAAAAAATGCAGGGATCTTACCATCATCTCCTTTATTTAGGCTACGCTTTTATGCAAAGCCTCCCAGTCAACCTTACCATTCCCCATCACAGTAAACAAGGCACATCAAAATGGCTTTAAGGTAAAGTTGTGATAATCAACACCTGGAACTTTTAGATTTGGGTTAAGATACTATAGTAATAAGGTAACCCTTTACATTACAGTGCCCTTATTACAGTGTAACTACTTATGTAATTACTCATTATTACACTACATACACTGCACTTACAGCAGTAACCCTAACCATAACCATAACCTTAGCTTAGGTAGTGTTTATATTTAACTGCAGGAGCGCCACAATACCTTTGAGCTAATATTCAATAAGAGGAACAGGAGCACTGCTTAGCCTTAACCCTAACCCTAACCTTAGCCCTAACCCTAACCTTAGCCCTAACCCTAACCCTAACCCTAACCTAAGCGCTTACCCTACAGTGTAAGTACAGTGTAATTAGTAACTACAATACATGTTACACTGTGTACACAGGAATAATTACACAGTCATAAGGGCAATGTAATGTAAAGTGAAACAATAACTAATTCTTCATCAGTAGACTTTGTATAGCAGTAGATCTAGTAAGCCCGTAGAGTAGACCCTCTATCCTACCCTGCAAGCCCGTAGAGTAGACCCCCTATCCTACCCTGCAAGCCTGTAGAGTAGACCCTCCATCCTACCGTCCAAACCCGTAGAGTAGACCCTCTATCCTACCCTGCAAGCCCGTAGAGTAGACCCTCCATCCTACCCTGCAAGCCTGTAGAGTAGACCCTCTATCCTACCCTGCAAGTCCGTAGAGTAGACCCTCCATCCTACCGTCCAAACCCGTAGAGTAGACCCTCTATCCTACCCTGAAAGCCTGTCGAGTAGACCCTCTATCCTACCCTGAAAGCCTGTCGAGTAGACCCTCTACCCTACCCTGAAAGTCTGTAGAGTAGACCCTCTATCCTACCCTGCAAGTCCGTAGAGTAGACCCTCCATCCTACCGTCCAAACCCGTAGAGTAGACCCTCTATCCTACCCTGAAAGCCTGTAGAGTAGACCCTCTACCCTATACAGCAGTTAAACTTAATTTGATAGGGAAGCGGAATGGCCACTAAAACTACTCCAGAGTGAGATACACAGCGTGGGGATAGGGTGTTAGTTCTCACAGCAGTGGCTGGAGAGCGTTATCAGTTGTCAATCCTGCTCACAGGGGATTTCATTCTCTAATGCTGTAATCCATTCTGGTAGGTCACGTGTCTCCCTCGGCGTGTCAGCACAACTCTTTTAAAGTTACGTCCTAATAACGCCACACACCTCAGGTGGTGACAGTTGGGAAGAATATGTTCCTCCATGACAACAGGAAAGACTGTTCAATAGCAGTAATCTTACCTTCTTCTCTCCATTCTCGAATCCTTGGCAGTTGCATTTTAAGAGAAAACTCAGTGACAAATCAGTATTTCCTGAGACCAAATGTGCATTTCCTGTTGTAACATAACATTTGCTGGATTCTTGGGTTAGATATGTCTCGACATCAGATTGCTATGAAATGCTTGTGAAGAAGATACAGTAGATATCAAGCCTCTTGTCTTGTCTGAAGGGAAGAGAACACTTCCATGTGTCCATGATTTTGGATTCTGTCTAAAGGTAGATGAAGTCGACCGAGGAGGTGAATGAGTTGAAGGGAGGAAGAAATATGTTCAAAATGTTGCATCATCAATGACGCTGTGCTGGTCTTCAAAGCCAAGTACAAGGAGAATGGACATGGAAGAAAGTAGCTCAGAGGACAGTTTTGTGCATCAAAGGTGCAGTTTATCTATTTTCAAATTTTGCCTCCGCTTTGAAGACATCAAATGTGTCCCCCAATCAGGTTCACCGTGATTACAGTGTTCGTGACATCATGACTCATGAGTCTACACATATTCCTATTTAACCTCAGAGTGTATGAAGTTAATTGCAAACTAACTAGTTATTAAGGTTTCAATACATGTACAATCCCTGCATGGCTAAGCAATACCATAGACATTATGTAAAGCTTGTAAAATATCCCAACACAACGCTGATGGACCTTTGGTTGAGGGATAGCCTCCTATTACCTAACAGTCATCTGTACTTGCATGTCACTGAGGAGCTACAGTAGCAAAGACAGAGGCAGGTATACACACCAACCCTTTAATGCTGCCATAGCACCTGGCAAGGCAGCAACGTGGCCTCCAACTGTCCTCCATCCGTCCTTGTCCTCGTCCCCTGTGTAAATAGACGTTGTCCGCATGGTGAACTCCACTCACTCGGCTCACTCCGCTCCTCTGTATCACAGCAGGTAGCATACACGCAGCAGATGGATGAAAGCTGTTGTGCCTGGCTCCGACACACCTGTTAGGCTGATAGGTAAAAGCTGGCGGGCATCATCATCAGGGCGACATATGCGGACATTAGCTTCCTGCATTAGCCATGCAGCATGTTGATTAGCATCGCTTCAGCAGTGCTAGGGGGTCACAGTGGTATTAAACTGTGCAACTAAGGCTAGCTAAGAACGGGCTTACTCACAAATGATTGCGAGCGGATTGCCTGGGATTCTTGATTGACTCTGACAGGACGAAATTGCAACTCCACATGGGGTAATACTAGACTGTGCATTGCTAATATGTATCAATGGATATTTTTCAAGAGCAGCAATTTTGTCAAAGGAGAAGTTGAAAGTGAATGGCCAGTACTAAGAGCATGCAGAGAATGAAAAGAATTAATGAGGCGGCACTCAAGCATTTCGAGGAAGTCATTTCAAATGATTGTGGTTTCATTGGAAAGATTGGGGCTTCGCTCTTTCAACTTAACTGTCCAAATCTTAATGTAATAGAATTGTGTCTAATGTAAGATATTTTGCTGTAACAATTCTCTTTGAAGTGATTCAAAGAAAGTGAAGTCAGCCTTATTCAATCCATTTCAAGTGCTCTGGGTTTACCTAAGGACATGTCATCTCTGGGCATTCCAGTCACAATATAAAGCCTTGGGACCTTGGAGAGAGACCCAAACCACATTTCTATTGCTGCTCTATTAATGCAGAATGAAATGACAGAGGGGCATTTAAGAGGGTGAGTGTATTTGGTCTTTAGATGGTCAAGATGTCCCCAGAGCACTCTTTGGACACGCACCCTGCAATTGATAGGTCAATCATCTTTTGTCTCCCTTATCCACTCCAAACTGGCGAAAGGTCGGCACATTCATCTACCACGCTGGCTTCATACATGTGTGTTCCAAAAGCCACTGACCACTTGACACCCCCCCCCCCCCCCCCCCCCCCCTCCCTCCTCCCCCGTTGGAAGATGTGAGAGCAGGTGTCAAATACTCTGTTGCACTGAAATGATGTGTGGTTCAGATGATTGATTCTGGTGTACCAAGGGAAATAAAGCACTCCAATGTGACCATATTGACTTTCATTGTTGTTTTGTTTTTGATGTTGCCTTTTTTATTTAGCTGGCAAATTAACACATCTCTGAAGTCTTTCCATCTGCTGTTTGGTTTGACTGTTATGGGTGATTTCGGATGGAGTCAGGCACAGGAGGGTAAATCACAGAATATAAGGTTAATTCCGGAAAACACAGTGGTACGCATCAATGCGAACTGGAGAAAACAAGGCACACGGGTGACTATCCCGGCAATACAAAATACAACGTAGCTCCACCGAGCTATAATACCGCCACAATAACCAATCACACACAAAGACAAGGGGGCAGAGGGAACACTTATACAGGTACTGATGAGGGGATATGAAGCAGGTGTGTGTAATAAACTAGACAAAACAAATGGAATGATGAGATGAGGAGCGGCAGTGGCTAGAAGGCCGGTGACGACGAACGCCGAATGTTGTGAGTGTGTGTGTGTGTGTGTGTGTGTGTGTGTGTGTGTGTGTGCGTGCGTGCGTGCGTGCGTGCGTGCGTGCGTGCGTGCGTGCATGTGTGTGTGTGTGTGTGTGTGCGTGTGTGTGTGTGTGTGAATGTTCTTATTTATTGTAATTGAATTTAGCTTTTTTAGAGTAAGCGAGTGAAGAAACCCACTCATTAGAATGTAATCTTTCAAACAAGTTAAGCTCTGTGTCTATTGATCACTCAAGGTGCAAAGTGCAGTACAGTATTTTCAAACAATATTTTCTCATGTTATTTTGTAATTATCACTGCTGTGACAAATTGCTTTCTATACTGTATTGCATGTTTCTTTTAACTTTTCTGGTGGAGTACTTACAGTACTGATCATGCAACATCATTGGATGCTCACTGTTCCTTTGTGTCCTTTCGTACACCCTGATGAGGATAAATGATGAGGATAAATCATTTATAAATGATAAATCATTTATAAATGATGAGGATAAATATAATATGCTTTATTATATTATTATTATATTATGATACACCAGGTAAGATAAAGGTAAGGTGCTTGATATTTCAGATGGTTTACTGTATACACAATTTACTCTAAATACTCACAATGTTTCCTTCCAATATCTTTACGCTGTGTTGTTACTTCCTCACAGGGTTGGTTAATTCCAATTGAAGTCAGTCGTTTCAGGAAATGATTTTAATGTAAAATCCCAAAATGTAAAAACTTTTGACATCAATAGCTCCTCCTTTTCAGATAATTGAGAAGTCATTGAAAATAAATGCCCCTTTTTTCAATTATTAAATTGGAATTTCAGTTTACTTCCTCTATTGTTTCTGAGAATTTTCAGTTGAGCTTTGTGATTTACATAAATTCACTGAAAACCAACACTAACACAGTTATATTTACAGTATTGCACTTTTCATGTAGCCTACTTTTGTCCAGCTAATAGCCTAACCACAGATCAAGCAACATTATGGACTGAACGTTCAAATCCTGTTGCTGCAAAGCATTATTTTGCTACAACAATACTGGTCAAATTAAGATCCTATATCTGTACCATACATCACATATTGTCATCATTGTCCACTGTAGGTGTTTTAATGACACTGTGCATACTAACCGATCATAACCCAGAGACTGATTATGCTCACCTATCTTGGAGGCAAGGGGCACTTCATTATGGTGTCATAGTTCTACTACTACCTGAGAATCTGGATTACATCATGAGAAATGCGCCATACGTTGATAACCCTGTACCACTATAATCTTGTTCATCAGCAGTCAGTATAGATGGTGCATTAGTATTAGTGGTAAATTGCATGTCTGACTCGTAGGCCAAACAGTTTTGATTTGAGAGAGATGGGGGATGAATATCTTTGTGTTGGATGGAATTGGCCATAACTCTATAGATAATATTATGTTAGACATATGTCTCAGCATAAGCAAGTTAGTTTCTAAGTCATGTTGCTAGAGCATCAATAGAAAACACTGGACAGATGTACCTTATAGCTTGTTCCATTCTTCACTTTAGCAGAAATCTCATCTTTATGATGATATTCTCAGATGCACGTTGCACAATATATAATGTGCAGGATATGGACACATGCATATGATATCAATGTCTATCTATGCATGTCTTATGGTATCATGTCAATCAACTGTACATTTACATACAGACAAGCTGAACCCATCATATGAAACATTCTCATATCAAATCAGATCTCATATTTCATCTTTATGTGTGCTTTGCTTCCCTGAGACACATATTGTCAGTGTGAAAAAAAAGCATAATATACAGTGGGGAAAAAAAGGATTTAGTCAGCCACCAATTGTGCAAGTTCTCCCACTTAAAAAGATGAGAGAGGCCTGTAATTTTCATCATAGGTACACGTCAACTATGACAGACAAATTGAGAAAAAAATTTCTCCAGAAAATCACATTGTAGGATTTTTAATGAATTTATTTGCAAATTATGGTGGAAAATAAGTATTTGGTCACCTACAAACAAGCAAGATTTCTGGCTCTCACAGACCTGTAACTTCTTCTTTAAGAGGCTCCTCTGTCCTCCACTCGTTACCTGTATTAATGGCACCTGTTTGAACTTGTTATCAGTATAAAAGACACTTGTCCACAACCTCAAACAGTCACACTCCAAACTCCACTATGGCCAAGACCAAAGAGCTGTCAAAGGACACCAGAAACAAAATTGTAGACCTGCACCAGGCTGGGAAGACTGAATCTGCAATAGGTAAGCAGCTTGGTTTGAAGAAATCAACTGTGGGAGCAATTATTAGGAAATGGAAGACATACAAGACCACTGATAATCTCCCTCGATCTGGGGCTCCACGCAAGATCTCACCCCGTGGGGTCAAAATGATCACAAGAACGGTGAGCAGAAATCCCAGAACCACACGGGGGGACCTAGTGAATGACCTGCAGAGAGCTGGGACCAAAGTAACAAAGCCTACCATCAGTAACACACTACGCCGCCAGGGACTCAAATCCTGCAGTGCCAGACGTGTCCCCCTGCTTAAGCCAGTACATGTCCAGGCCCGTCTGAAGTTTGCTAGAGTGCTTTTGGATGATCCAGAAGAGGATTGGGAGAATGTCATATGGTCAGATGAAACCAAAATATAACTTTTTGGTAAAAACTCAACTCGTCGTGTTTGGAGGCCAAAGAATGCTGAGTTGCATCCAAAGATCACCATACCTACTGTGAAGCATGGGGGTGGAAACATCATACTTTGGGGCTGTTTTTCTGCAAAGGGACCAGGACGACTGATCCGTGTAAAGGAAAGAATGAATGGGGCCATGTATCGTGAGATTTTGAGTGAAACCTCCTTCCATCAGCAAGGGCATTGAAGATGAAACGTGGCTGGGTCTTTCAGCATGACAATGATCCCAAACACACCGCCCGGGCAACGAAGGAGTGGCTTCGTAAGAAGCATTTCAAGGTCCTGGAGTGGCCTAGCCAGTCTCCAGATCTCAACCCCATAGAAAATCTTTGGAGGGAGTTGAAAGTCTGTGTTGCCCAGCGACAGCCCCAAAACATCACTGCTCTAGAGGAGATCTGCATGGAGGAATGGGCCAAAATACCAGCAACAGTGTGTGAAAACCTTGTGAAGACTTACAGAAAACGTTTGACCTGTGTCATTGCCAACAAAGGGTATATAACAATGTATTGAGAAACTTTTGTTATTGACCAAATACTTATTTTCCACCATCATTTGCAAATAAATTCATTAAAAATCCTACAATGTGATTTTCTGGATTTTTTTTCTTCTCATTTTGTCTGTCATAGTTGACGTCTACCTATGATGAAAATTACAGGCCTCTCTCATCTTTTGAAGTGGGAGAACTTGCACAATTGGTGGCTGACTAAATAGTTTTTTTCCCCACTGTAATTTCCTGGTTACCCTTTGATGTAATATTCAACAGCTACAACATGGTTCAGCCGAATTCCTTAACAATCAAATGAAAGGCAGATGACAGACATACACTACATACCGCATAACCGATTCCACTCAGCACACACACGCACACACACATGGGCACACACGCACTCACACACACACACACATACTCATGCACACACAAACACACACATTCACAGTTTGCAGACTCCTCTATCTGTGAAATGAACTGATAGGAAGGGGCAGAGTCAAACCCCCAACCCCCCTTCTATTCCCTCCTTCCTCTGGCCCTCCACCCTAGGAGCTGTTTCACCTCTGGAGCTGTCAGACCAGTGTGCTGGCTGGGGAGCAGTTTGTGATGGAGTGGTCTAACACATGGGATCCAGGATCCATCAGTCCCTGAAGGGCTGTTGGTTGGGTGTTGCCTGGCTGTGGGTGTCTGGTAGGGGGCATATATGTGTGACAGATGCCCTTGACCACCCATGGGGCACCAGGAGAGGTTGGCACTATATTCCAGTTGCAGTTCAGCCTCAGTCCCAAAGGGTTGCAGTAGACTATATATCTGAGTGTGTTTTGATATAATATTGTCAGTGGAAGTCCCATTGCCACCAGTGTTTTGGGAGTAAAGATTAGATGTCTACAGCAGATGGGTAAACAGGTAGCCCATTCGTAAAACATGAAGCCACTGACCTGTCATGTTTCAAAATGTAACCTGTTAGCTTGTCAAACTAACCATCTGCATGATATAGTCCAAATGGAACGTATAGTTCATGAGATATACGTTGCAACCGACAGAACTTTGAATTCAATCATTTTTCACACGGAGGCAGTTGTGCTATGGGTGTTAAATGGTCTGACATCCAACTCAAGGCACCCGTCCACGGGAAAATCCCATTCTGTGTGAGGTCCCCCAGACTCTTGGAAAAAAGGGTTCCAAAAGGGTTCTTCAGCTGTCCCCATAGCATAACCCTTTTTGGTTCCAGGTATAACCATTTTGGGTTCCAGGTAGAACCCTTTTGGGTTCCATGTAGAACCCTCTGTAGAAAAAGTTATACATGAAACCCAAAGGGTTATACCTGGAACCAAAAGGGTTCTACATGGAATCAAAAAGGGTTCTTCAAAGGGTTCTCATATGCGGACAGCTGAAGAACCCTTTGAGGTTCTAGATATAACCTTTTTTTCTAAGAGTGCATGTTGAAAAATATGTTTGCTTGTTTTTTTGTTTTTTTATGATACCACTATCTTGATATGATAAGTAAAAAGTCTGAATTATTTATAACCACCTGAATTTACAACACATGGGCGAGATTGTTGATGTGCAAAAGATTTGTCGAGTGTGCAAAAATGACCATCAACCTCATTCATTCTTGCAACATGATTTGTTTCATGAACTTTTCTTCAACAATGCGTGTTATAGAGGCAACTGTTTATGTATTGATCAGTTTGCTAAACTATAGTGAAATAATTGCCTCCTTATATATTTTTGGGAATTGTATGTTGACTGCTTGTCAGACAGTGTCCAGAAGCAGGTTTCAGTTGACAGACAGCCGAGACAGACCTAACTCATGAAGTCCTTCTGTATGGTGACGTCATGATCTCTCAACAGCCATTATTTTCTACATTGTAATCTACTCTATATTCAGCTCCTCAAGACATTTTCTACCTTATGTGTGAAGAAAATCGACACTCCATTGAAATAGCAGTCTGTGACTCATCACATCTAGAGAGGAATTAGCCTTGAGGGTCTAAACACCTCAAACTGCACTGAGGGACATTATTCCCCATGTACGTTAGACGAAGTACTCTGTCTTATACTGCATAAGTGGTTAGATATGGTTATGATTTATCTACTACTTGCACTGTTATCTACTTAAACATCTATATACCTAGGGGTTTTCTGTCATACAGTTGAAGTCGGAAGTTTACATACACTTAGGTTGGAGTCATTAAAACTCGTTTTTCAACCACTCCACAAATTTCTTGTTAACAAACTATAGTTTTGGCAAGTCGGTTAGGACATCTACTTTGTGTATGACACAAGTCATTTTTCCAACTACTGTTTACAGAACTTACAATTCACTGTATCACAATTCCAGTGGGTCAGAAGTTGAATGTGCCTTTAAAAAGCTTGGAAAATTCCAGAAAAGGATGTCATGGCTTTAGAAGCTTCTGATAGGCTAATTGACATAATTTGAGTCAATTGGAGGTGTACCTGTGGACGTATTTCAAGACCTACCTTCAAACTCAGTGCCTCTTTACTTGACATCATGGGAATATCAAAAGAAATCAGCCAAGACCTCCGAAAAAAAATTGTAGACCTCGACAAGTCTGGTTCATCCTTCGGAGCAATTTCCAAACGCCTGAAGGTACCACGTTCATCTGTACAAACAATAGTATGCAAGTATAAACAACATGGGACCACGCAGCCATCATACCGCTCAGGAAGGAGACGCGTTCTGTCTCCTAGAGATTAACTTACTTTGGTGCGAAAAGTGCAAATCAATCCCAGAACAACAGCAAAGGACCTTGTGAAGATGCTGGAGGAAACAGGTACAAAAGTATCTATATCCACAGTAAAACGAGTCCTATATCGACATAACCTGAAAGGCCACTCAGCAAGGAAGAAGCCACTGCTCCAAAACCGCCATAAAAAAGACAGACTACGGTTTGCAACTGTAGTATCTGAAAGTCTATGATTTTGCTGACGTTTGCAAATGGTGTGATAGATGAACTTTACTCTGCTTTGCTGAAACATCTGGAAAGCATTACTACATAGGCTTCTTGGAATAGAGGACATTTGGAGATATGTGGAGGCCAGAGATTGGTCTATCAAAAACCACCCATCTTATGTTACATAGGATATAAATACCATGTTTTGAACAAAGGACGGGAGAATAACATATTAGAGATTGGGTCAGTTGTTCTCCGGATTTCTGCAGGAGTCTGTAATCTTTAATGTAATAAACCATTATAATCAAGGACAGTGTCAGCGGATTTCTTATCATCACAGCATATCAGCATTGTTGTCTTGACACCACAGAATGGCGACGAGGATTTGGGACATGTTGCGTCTTTTCTCAGCGTTCCATTCATGGGCGCCGAGCTGACTCCCGCTCAAGAGGCATGCAGATACGGTGAGCTTTCTCACAACTTTGGGCGCTGGTCGGTTCGTGTGCTGTGTGTGTGCGTTGAGGAGATGTACCGTTTTAGGACTTGCGTGTGCGCTTTGCTGTTATTTGCTGTGGGATGAGAATCCGTTCTAAATTTCTAAATTTGTTTGCGTTGGGAACAACGCAAACAGGGGGGAGTGTCTATAGGAATTGTTAACACTGGGCACACAGATATTTGGCTTGAATAAAATTAAAAGGAGTGTCCAGGAATAGCATGAAGGAATAAGGCCAGGAAATAAGGAAAAAGTATACTTTTAGGACGTCGCTGATTTAAGGAAGCCCTCAAACGAGGCGATCATTAAGATGGGCCATAAATCCTAGGAGAGTCACTAGGTTGACTTTCGGGTCAGTTCCGGGAACTGTGAGTTTGTGGAAGATACATTCAATTGCACGTACCTCTCGACATATAGTTGACGAGGTATGTGTTCGAAGTAACCTCTCATTGAATATCTGCAACTCGAGGTAGCAGAAATTTAGGAAGGAACAATGAGAAATAAGGAGCGACGGTAGCATGCTTAGTGTATTGTATGAACGGATGCATTCCTCTTGAATTGTGTGTGTGTGAGAGGAAGACAGCCTATGCGTGTGTGTGTGTAAAAGGGGAGGTCTCTGCTGTGTGTCGACTAAGGCTATGACAACAGGGGTTTTATTTTTTTTTGTAAGGAAATATGTTAGTTAAGGATAAAACCTTATGAGTCTCCATTAGAGAGAACGTTAATACTTGTTAACTATATATGAGCCACCGGGAGGACCTTTGATTCTATAGAAGAGAACGTTTAATAATTGTTAACTATATATGAGCCACCGGGAGGACGTTTGATTCTATAGAAGAGAATGTTTAATACTTGTTAACTATATATGAGCCCCTGGGAGGACGTTACGGTTAAAACCTTATATGAGTCTCTATAGAAGAGAACGTTTAATAATTGTTAAAAAACTATGAGCCCCTGGGAGGACGATTATTTGTAATGGATAAGAAAATAACTATAAATCTGCAGATTAGAATAAGTGAAGATAAGAAACTTCGAAGTAGGATTTGTGTTCTATGTTCTGTGTTGGTTTGTGAGTTTTGTTAAGTGTTACTGTTTGTCTGTGTTGGAAATAACGGAGGGACAGCTGGTCTGTCTGCTTTCTGTTGTTTAGCTTGGAGAGAGCTGCTTGGGAGAGCTCCTCTCGCTTTGAAATCGCACTGGTGAATGAGCTGCGCATGCGTGGGATTTTATGAGTTTAGAGTTACGCAGAGCATATATGCCACTCCCCTGCCTGCACTGAGCTGCTGTGACACGCAGACTTAGTGCTGCAGGGATGTGAAAAGGGGGAGACTTTGAATACACACAGATAAAGTATTCTGTTTGATAAGTGGCTGTCGCTTAACTATGAAACTATTTGATTGAGATCTATTGAATTTATAAATGAGAGATATGTTGACGGATTAAAAATAAAAATAATTAAATAAATAAATAAATAAAATAAAATGTTATTGCGCTATTTATAATATTCCTGAGTTAGCGCGAATGTGAACATAGGTATGCATGAAATACTAAATTGTTGTCTGTTTCCTTTGTTCTCCTGTCATGTGAGAGACGAGAAGGAGGAGACAGAGAGAGAGAGGAGGTGCTGACCAGTGTGTCACGCGACAGTGTGTGCTGCCCCGGATCCAGTCCAATCAAGGCCAGTACTGTTCTGTTCACAAACTTACTTTCCCATACAGGATATTGTGTGTGCCTAGCATATTTTATGTTGTGACAATTTAACAGGGACTTGGCAACAGACTGATCAATTGATGTAATTAAGAATTGCACATTGGAGTTTTTTGTGCATGGGTTGGTTTGATTAGAGTTGTGTTGGAAATCCAGCACCGACATTATTCTGTAAAATTAAGGTAATTGGGTGATTATTAAGCAATTGGTTTGTGAATGCTGTAGTGTTGCTGGATTATAGGTGTTTCTTTTTTGGATTGCTCTGAACTTGACTAGTTTCCTTTACTTTTCCTGATCAGATGTGGTAAGATTGCCACTAATCAATTATTTGGTAAAATAAAATAAATTAAAAATAAATAAGTAAATTAATTGATGAATGAATTAATTGATTAGTTAATTAATTGGTTGATTAATTGATTGATTGATTAATTATTTAATTAATTATTTTAAATATTTTAAAAAAGGAGGGAAACATAAGCTACATAGTCTAAAGTATTTTTTGGTTTACAAATTAATTGGTTTAAAATAATAATAATAATAAAATAATTCACAATAAAGGAATATAAAAGAGTTGTTACAATGGGGAAAAAGGACATCAAAACTACGAAAGTAATTACTCCTGTTGATGTAGTACAAAATAGTAATCCTCTGGTTAATGGTATTGCAAGGTTATCTGGAAAATTGAATAAACGTTGGCCTGACATTGAACAACCATGGCCAGTGGAAGGGACTCTTAACCCAGATGTCATCAACATAATGAAAGTGCTTGTGTCGACTTATAAGGCAGATCAAAAGAAGGGGAAAAAAGGGGAACAACGTAAAGAAAAGAGACAAAGAGAGCTGGGTGTTCTTAAGCTGTTTGAAAATGAAGGACAAAAACTGATAAAAGATACAAAAGATAAAAGAGACAGAGGTATAGAGAAAATGGGAAAAGAGGTGAAGGTAACAGAAAAACTAATGGCAGAAGTCAATACACCTTTCTCACATACGGATTCAGCAAAGAGGCCCCCACCTTACGAGGAAAAAGTAGAGTTTAAGGACATCCATCCTCAGCTTCCAATGATCATTCAGGAGGGTGATTATTGCATCAGAGATGAAGATGAACGAATAATAGAGAGAGGACAAGCAGAAACGACCATAAAGATGAATCCAAACTCCAAAAGTAAGAAGAAAATGACACGTCTGGAAACTAAGGGTAGAGTGAGGTTCAGGAGGATGGAATTTGAAGAAGATGATGATGATGATGATGATGATGATGATGATGATCAGAGTGATTCAGAAGAGATCATGGGTGGATATGACCCTGTGATCAGACAGAAGTTGGAAGAAGAAGGATACAAGAGATTCGATCTCTGATGAAAGTGAAGATGGAGACAGCGATGAAGATTTGGAGATTAAAGGTGCTTCATATTCAAGAGGATTTTTTCCTACAATGACTAGCACAGAAGAAATAGAAAAAGATATAGATCGATGCATATCATACCTGGATAAGGCCAATAATTTAGAAGAAGTAAGAGAACTGGAAGAACAACTCAAGAAGCTGAAGATACAGAAGAAAAAACTGCTGAAAAAAGGATCCCAAGAATTGGAGAAGAGGTATACATTGAGGCCAAGACAAGGGAGCACAAGTAAGAAGATGATGCCAGTGATAATTCGAGGACAGAACCTGGAGTATAAGCCTTTGCAGAATACCGATATGTCAGATATACTTGAGAAGCTGCCTATTCTTCAAGATGGAGCATATCCTTGGATTTCTAAATTGGAAGAAATTACGGTGGGAACACAGTCTGCCATAGGAGACATTAAGAGACTTTTGGCTAATCTCCATGGGATTCCAGGTATGGAAGACATTTTTCAGAGAGCTGGACTTCATCGATATGTGGGGACTGCGGTGAATGATCCTGAATTGTTAGCTGCAAGCAGAAATCGGCTGTGGAGAGCACTGAAAGATACGTTTCCAACAAATGTGCATCCTGACAACATTCTGATTGACCCACTAGGACAACAAGAAAATCAGAGAGCCTATGTGTCAAGAGTTCATCAAGTGTGGAGAAATATTACCGGAAATGATCCAGATGTGAGTCAAATAGAGCAGTCACTTTTGAGAGCTAAACTGCAGATGGGACTGCCCTCACCAGTAAGGAGCAAACTGGCAGAGGTGGTTGGACTTGGAAGTATGACAAAAGGTGTCTATACAGATCATATAGACCATCAAGTGGATCTGTACCGGAAAAAGGAACACAACCAGAAAGAACAGGACCAAGAAACTCTTAGAAAACTCAATCAAATACAACTGGTGGGGAATAAGAAGGAGAAGAAACAAGCTTTGGTTGTGCAGAATCAGTGTGCACCAAATCAACAATAACTGCCACAGCTTCAACCGAACCAGTTCCAACCGCAATTGTACCAGCCACCAATAGCGGTACCAGTTGTTTCATATCCACAGCCAGTTTCTGGACAGACACAGAATTGGAGAGGAAGAGGACGAGAAGGCTTAGGAAGAGGAAGAGGAGGAAGATTCAAGCCATACCTCCAGCAATCTTCAGAAGTGTGTTATAATTGTGGACAGGTTGGTCACTTTGCCCGTGAGTGTAATGGGCCAGGAGGAAACACCAGAGGGAATTTCAGAGGAAGATACAGGGGCCAGTCAAGATCATCTGGAAGACCGGTGAACCCTTATAGGGGCCCGGAGCAAGGATTCTAGAGGTGCCCAGAAGATCCGAAAGGGGGGTGTCAGCTGGTAGCATCAGGACCGGAAAAAGATCCAACAATTGAGGTGAAAGTAAACAAACGACCATTGGAAGTGATGGCGGATAGCGGAGCTGCTTTTACCTGTGTTCGGCCTGAAGATCCCTAATTAGGACAATCACATTTGAGGGAGTGAAACAGCTGATTCCTCTTACGGAACCAATTGAGCTCTGCTATGAAAATCAGAAAATTACAATACCCATACTGGTATCGGAACATACACCTATCACATTGTTGGGAAGAGATGCATTGTGTAAATTGAACTGTACAATAAAATGTACGCCAGACGGCTGTCTGGTAGAAGTGCCAAAGGAAAAGGTTTACCAATTGTTGATGAAGACAGAGATGGATTCTTCTTCAGTATTCTGGATTGGAAATCTCAGTGAAGATTTTTTTGAAGCAGGCTAAGATATGGGAGAAATTCATTGTGGCAAACATGCCAGATGCGAGGCTTCCAGAATATCAATTTCATTGTACGCTCAAGTATTTCAAGAATGCTGCCCAATCGAACTCAGAGGAATGGTTGAGTCATCAACCAAAGAAAGTTCAACTCAGCTCATGTTGCATAATTTTAGGACCACAAGGAGCAGCTATGAAGATAAACACAGACGATTATCTGGATAAAGAATTTGAGATTGAGAAGAGTGTGCCACATGTGACCTTGTTGGTTTCTGAAGGCTATGAGCAGAAGCAAATAGGAGAAATTATGACAGAAGCAGAGAAAGCTGTTTTCGTACCGATGAAAGAGAATTTGGCGATTTGGAGGAGTGAAGATCAGCGATTTCTCAAAATCATGATTTCGGCTCAAGGACAAGGAGAGCCACAAGCTGTACGGATGACACATTAATCTATTTGCAGTGCGAAGATGGATTCAGACCCTATGAAAGAGGAGATGTTGCAACAAGTTCCAGAATGTTTGTGGTCAACACAGTACCGATATTGGACTTGTGAAATCAGCCCAACCAGTGAAAGTTGAACTTCGACCAGGAGCCAGACCTCCTTGGAAGAATCAGTATCCATTGAAAGATGAAGCAATCCAAGGGATCGAACCACAAATTGAAGGACTTTCGAAAGCAGGTGTTTTGAAGACAATAAAAAATCCTCAGAGTAACAATCCTTTGTTGTCTTTGGAGAAACCATGAGGGGTTGATAGTAGCGCCTCTAGACCTATTAGGTCTGATGATTCAGGAAGCACATGGGTTAGCTAATGTTGCAAGGGGGGAGGTTAGGAGAAAGATCACAAAGGAGTATGGTTTCTGGGCACCATATTTGCTTGAACAGGTTGACTATGTCATAGGCAGGTGCACAAACTGTCTGAAAAATAATGTTCGCAGGGGTGTGACTGTTCTTCCTGGTCACATTCCTACACCGAGAGGTCCTATGCGTGAGTTGGTTATCGACTTTGTTGATATGATAAAACCAGTTGATGGGAAAAGATACATGTTGGTGGTTGTAGATAGATTTTCACGATGTTCCGGAGGCCTGTCCAACCAAGCGAAAAGATGCTCAGTCGGTTGCCAAGTTCTTGTGTAAAGAAGTCATAAGCAGGTGGGGATTTCCCGATTGAAATATCCTCAGATAGTGGGAGAGAGTTTTGTGGATAAATCAGTGAAATAGATTTTTCAAATATCTTGAAAGAATTGGGGAAAAGTCAGAAAAAAAAAGAAAAAAAAAGTTATGAAAACAAGGGTTGAAATAACTCTATGAAATTTTGAATATCTGATTGTGGGATAATTATATTATTGTGATATTTAGTGTTTTGTTATGAATCAAAGGGTGGAAATGGAATGTGATTCATTTTATATATCATTTTATATATCATTTCTATATTATTGTTGATATTGATGTTTTAATCTTCATGTGTTGTTTTGCAAAAGATACTGTTTGGTATTTCTTTTCTTCCAGAAGTATATGGGGATGTGTAGAGTGGGATTCAAATACTCAAACATGGACAATATGAATGGATTGGAGGAAGCAGAACAAGGAAGGTGTGGAAATGTTCCGATTCCATCATCGACGTTGCATTGAAAGTCGACACTGTGGAGGAGCTGCAGTGTAGTGGACTACATTCCAGTGTTATATTCTTTCTGTATTAATTTTTGAAGAATTATGTTTTCTGTTGTTGGATGCATGTGGGGACCTCAGGTGTTTTTGTTTATTTTGTGGATGCTTAGGGATATTGGGTCTAGGCAGGGACAGAGAGAATCCACAGGAGGGTCCGATGGGTCGACCAGCCTGAATGTGGACATTTTTGATTGTATTTTGTTTTCGGAGGTTTTCATGTGTATTCAAATGCATCATAGCTTAAAATGCATTGATAAAGATTTATAAATTGATCTGGAGTACTTAGGTGGTCACCTGGGGCAGAGGGGCCGTGAGAGAATTTTCCTGTCTTGATTGATTGATGGATATTTGGAATGAAAGCTGCCAGACAGGTTTTTTGCTCTTACACTCCATAACAATTTATTTACACTCCATAACAATTTATTTACACTCCATAACAATTTATTTACACTCCATAACAATTTATTTACACTCCATACAAAAATGTGTCTATATAAAAAATTTGTTTACTCTCCATAAATTTTGGTTTATTGCTAAAGTTACTCAAGAACAAAAATTGTTATTTGTCATAATCCTATTCTTTTTGTTCTCGAGACTTAATTAGTCTCGAGGGGGGAAATATGTAGTATCTGAAAGTCTATGATTTTGCTGACGTTTGCAAATGGTGTGATAGATGAACTTTACTCTGCTTTGCTGAAACATCTGGAAAGCATTACTACATAGGCTTCTTGGAATAGAGGACATTTGGAGATATGTGGAGGCCAGGGATTGGTCTATCAAAAACCACCCATCTTATGTTACATAGGATATAAATACCATGTTTTGAACAAAGGACGGGAGAATAACATATTAGAGATTGGGTCAGTTGTTCTCCGGATTTCTGCAGGAGTCTGTAAATTGATACTGTAATCTTTGATGTAATAAACCATTATAATCAAGGACAGTGTCAGCGGATTTCTTGTCTTCACAGCATATCAGCATCGTTGTCTTGACACCACACAACTGCACATGGGGACAAAGATCGTACTTTTTGGAGAAATGTCCTCTGGTCTGATGAAACAAAAATAGAGCTGTTTGGCCATAATGACCATCGTTATGTTTGGAGGAAAAAGGGGAAGGCTTGCAAGCCGAAGAACACCATCCCAACCGTAAAGCACGGGGGTGGCAGCATCATGCTGTGGGGGTGCTTTGCTGCAGGAGGGACTGGTGCACTTCACAAAATAGATGGCATCATGAGGAAGGAAAATTATGTGGATATATTGAAGCAACATCTCAAGACATCAGTCAGGAAGTTAAAGCTTGGTCGCAAATGGGTCTTCCAAATGGACAATGACCACAAGCATACTTCCAAAGTTGTGGCAAAATGGCTTAAGGACAACAAAGTCAAGGTATTGGAGTGGCCATCACAAAGCCCTGACCTCAATCCTATAGAACATTTGTAGGAAGAACTGAAAAAGCGTGTGCGAGCAAGGAGGCCTACAAACCTGACTCAGTTACACCAACTCTGTCAGGAGGAATGGGCCAAAATTCACCCAACTTATTGTGGGAAGCTTGTGGAAGGCTACCCAAAACGTTTGACCCAAGTTAAACAATTTAAAGGCAATGCTACCAAATACTAATTGAGTGTATGTAAACTTCTGACCCACTGGGAATGTGATTAAAGAAATAAAAGCTGAAATAAATCATTCTCTCTACTATTATTCTGACATTTCACATTCTTAAAATAAAGTGGTGATCCTAACTGACCTAAGAGAGGATTAAATGTCAGGAATTGTGAAAAACTGAGTTTAAATGTATTTGGCTAAGGTGTATGTAAACTTCCGACTTCAGCTGTACATTTCATAAATATATTTCTTCATAAAAAGGAAAAAGATGTCCCATTTTACCCATCTTATAGTATAATGCTATTTTCAAGTTGTATCATTTATTATTTTATTTCATGCATATACAGTAAGTCAAAGACCTAAACAGCATCTTTTCCCGTCTTTGTCACTTCATGCAGTCATATAAAATACTCAACTGTACAACATGAATGTTATTTTACCTAAGAGGTTGAAATTGAATAAAGTTGAGACAATAAGAGAAGGATTGTTATATAAAATCCCATTATGAAAAGGAAATTCGAGAGCTTGGGACTATAAGGTTCTATCTGCAAAAATATGATTCTGAGATAATTGGCTTTAAGATTCCGAACCCTCGTTGGTTTGAATGGTGTCAGCAATTTTTATGTTGTATTCTTTTGAACTTAACAACATGAATTTGGATACTTAGAGTACTATATAGGTAGAGAACATTGAACAGATCAAGGCTATGTCAATAACTACATTTTTACAAAAATGCAGATAGAACCTTATAGGTCCAAGCTCTCAAATTACAATAGTCTCGCATGATGACAATAACAGAAAGTATTTATTTAAGAGCTAGTAGGCTGGGAATACTTGCTGGGTTTCTGATGGACTTAAATGGAGCAAAAAATAGAAAAATTATTACTTTACAAAATTGCTTTGAAAAATAGCACTTTGGGTGTTATTGTCAACACCTCAACGGTTTCCTTTTATCTGAAAGAAAAAATGTCAAATTCAACAGCGTTTGCCTGTCTTCACTTAGACATGGGAGGATTGCATCCACAATCCGTGAGATTGGACATAACTGACCAAGTGCATTCTGGGGTATGACAGAACACATCTGGGACACATTTCACCACCAGGTTTAAAAGGAACTCCTGTGGGTCATTTGGCTTTATTGTATATTTTCAATACAACATGTATGGAACACTGATACCCTATAGCCTTAGGGTCTACACCTCCCCTTGTGTTGGTTAAGTATTGATCCACCAGTACATCCTTCTATCATTAGGCCTTCCATCACTTTCATCTCAATGGCTGGAGGTTCTGCACTTGAGAAGATGTGTGTATCTTAATGTTTAAATGAAAAGTCCTTGCATACCAACACTCTCTAAAGGTTGTTTGCTCCTCATTTACAGTCACTGTGTCATTTCCATAATAATAATTACAGACCACGACAACATTACAGACCATGGCGACATTCTCCCCTCATTTCCAAGGTAATTTGATGTTTTGCAAACACTATCAAGTTAGCACAGTTTTCTCTAGCTTGCTCTGCTCGGCCATGCAGTGTTTTGTGCAGCTGCGTGTCCATTTAGAAGAAGCTCATTGAGACCTCACAGACAAAAAAAGGAACCGATGCAAAAATAATTACACTGCCTTTATGCTACGCTATGTCTGTCCTGATTGCATTGAAAATCAAGTCGATAAGGAATTAGTATGCAAATAGCTTCACTGGATATGAGAGAGACGCTGTTTACATCGGTTTGATCAAAAGCCAGTTGAGCAGTGAAAATAATTTATGTAGAAGTGTGTACATGTCGAGGTAATCAGGGAATGGTACAAAAGCAGAACCATTATGAGAGAGACTATCACAGCTACAAAAGGCTAACATGAACTATGTAATCATCTCGCTTAATTGAAATGAACACATGGATTATTACTCCTATGAAATGAATGTATAGTTCTACTATGTCTTTCTGATAAAGATGTGGACTGACGTTCTATTCAGAACTCCATGTGTAATACTCTTGGTGTGCAGCGCTGAGCAGCACAGTGAGCGTATGGACAAAGCAAATGAACCAACAATACCAACGGTACTCTTGCTCTGTGTTGACTATTCATATAAAAGTACCAAAACAAAAGCAGATTCCAAACCATGAGAGATTAACCTTCTACTCAGGAGTTCCTAATTATTTTTTTCAAGTCGTTTCTCTGCTGCCTTGACCAGGGATAAATAAGGAAGTAAGCCAGTTTAAGACAGAGCATGAGGGGGAAACTTAATGACAGTCTTACTAGGAGTATATTGCATATTGCAGCTCAGCGTTCACACCATAGTGCCCACAAAGCTCATCAATAAGCTAAGGACCCTGGGACTAAACACCTCCCTCTGCAACTGGATCCTGGACTTCCTGACGGGCCGCCCCCAGGTGGTAAGGGTCGGCAACAACACATCTGCTCCCTCAACGTGAGCAAGACAAAGGAGCTGATCGTGGACTACAGGAAAAGGAGGGCCGAACACGCTCCCATTCACATTGAAGGGGCTGAGGTGGAGCGGGTCGAGAGTTTCAAGTTCCTTGGTGTTCACATCACTAACAAACTATCATGGTCCAAACACACCAAGACAGTCATGAAGAGGGCACGACAACACCTTTTCCCCCTCAGGAGACTGAAAAGATTTGCCAATGGTCCCCAGATCCTCAAAAAGTTCTACAGCTGCACCATCGAGAGCATCCTGACCGGTTGCATCACCATCTGGTATGGCAACTGCTCGGCATCCGACCGTAAGGCACTACAGAGGGTAGTGAGTACGGCCCAGTACATCACTGGGGCCAAGCTTCCTGGCATCCAGGACCTATATACTAGGCAGTGTCAAAGGAAGGCCCCCCCCCCCCCCCCCCCCTTTGTTTTTACACTGCTGCTACTAGCTGTTTATTATCTATGCATAGTCACTTTACCCCTACCTACATGTACCAATTACCTCGACTAACCTGTACCCCCGCACATTGACTCGGTACCGGTACCCCCTGTATATAGCCTCGTTATTGTTATTTTATTGTGTTACTTTTCATTTTATTTTTTACTTTAGTTTATTTAATAAATATTTTCTTAACTCTATTTCTTGAACTGCATTGTTGGTTAAGGGCTTGTAAGCAAGCATTTCACGGTAAGGTCTACACCTGTTGTAATCGTTTCATGTGACAAATAACATTTGAGGCGGCAGGTAGCTTAGTGGGTAAGAGTGTTGTGCCAGTAACCGAATGGTCGCTGGCTCTAATCCCCAAGCTGACTAGGTGAAAAATCTGTCGATGTGCCCTTAAGCAAGGCACTTAACCCTAATTGCTCCTTTAAGTCGCTCTGGATAAGAGCGTCTGCTAAATGACACAAAAATAAATTGATTTGATATAATACCCACTACAGATGTAGGATCTTAATTTGATCACTCTGTTGCAGGAGAACTTTCCAGAAAAATGTCCATTAATTATAATCCACATAATAATTAACATTTCCTGTTGCTGCAAGATCATTTTCCTTCTGTAGCAAAATGGCTCAAATTAATATTCTACATCTGTTCTTGTATATGAATTGTATGATACGTAAATAATTGCGTTCATGCAAAATGTACAATAAATGGAAAATGTATGGGGACATTATTCTGATTTCAGCAGACAAATTGTTTCTGCTATAAATGTGCTGTGTTGACCTTCGTTATATAGGATCAGGAGGACTGGAGGAGAATATTTAGAGGAACATAGAGGACAGAGGTCAAGATCTATGACCTCAGTGTTAAAACTGTTTTCCTGGTTCATTATGTGGTCATTAATTTGTGCCAGTTATACAACAAGCTACCCTGGTTAAATAATTGTTGGATTAAAAATATCAAATAAAAGGGTACCTAACACTTGGAGTCCTGAG
Source organism: Coregonus lavaretus (assembly GCF_964263955.1). Classification (NCBI taxonomy): domain Eukaryota; kingdom Metazoa; phylum Chordata; class Actinopteri; order Salmoniformes; family Salmonidae; genus Coregonus; species Coregonus lavaretus. The sequence goes on from NC_139994.1 coordinate 13,329,463, forward strand.
TACCATGGAGTACCTTGGAGTACCATGCAAACAGAGGCAGAGGAAGGGTAGCAGCTTGTTGCGTGAGAACACGTAGAGGTCATGGCTCTTAGTCTGCTTTTTCCTCTCCTACTCACACACACAGAGTTGTTTATGTGTGTGCTAGTGTAGCCGGCTCTATGTACGTGCTCTTGGGTTGAGATTTCTCACACAAGACCCCCATAACAGATGTAGACATTTAAAGTGGACATATTTTGTGACAGTTGTGTTCCCTAGTTGTGTGCTCATGTTTGCAGTAAAAGGGCTAAATATTTAATGAAGGAAAGAGGGGAAAGAGGAGCACCACGGAGCCATCTGGGGACTGTGTGTGTGTCTCTCTGTGTGTGTGTGTGTCTGTGTGTCTGTGTCTGTGTGTGTGTGTGTGTGTCTGTGTCTGTGTGTGTGTGTGTGCGTGCGTGTACGTGTGTGTGTGTGTACAGGTTTTCCTACCTTATCAGAACCACAATGTCCTGACAAGGTAAGAAAACAAGAATGTTTTAAAAAGTCTGGACTTTTTTCTGATTTTGTTAAAATATTTGTTTTTTCTGGTTGAATATATCTCAAAATGTATAGATGTAAGATGAATTTGCCATTTGGATCACTTCAAAGAGATACAAATGAAGGTTTTACGAATTATAAGTACCGCAGCTTTGTTTACAAATTGCAGGTAAGATTCCTCCAGGCATAGGCCTATTGAGAATTTCTCTCACGCATGTTCTATGTGTCCCTCTGAGCCATCCATTACTACAGCAACACATCAACAATACATATGTAGCTATATACCTCTAAATACAAACGAGACACATAAATGAGAGTTGAGTGATGCAGAATAAACGTGTAATTTAGCTGACAAATGCATGTCGTAACGGTTTATAATATTGGTTCCTGGCTGTGCGTCTGCCTGTTTGTGCGACAGCTGACGATAGCCAGGAGCACAGATTGAAAACACTGTTGGGTCTGTCGTTACAAAGTTGCTTTGATGTTGCTAGCTTGAGATTCTTAATGAATTGTGGGCGATTGTCATTCAGCAAGGGATTGAGAATATTTTCCTAGTGGAACACTTGCTAGTTGGACCATATTTCAGACTTCTCAGCACGACCAGTGCCAGCAGCATGCTGGACACTGGATAATAATCATGAAAGAAAGCTCTGTCTACTGGTAAGTGAAACAAGCTAGCTAGCTAACTATCTAATTTAGCTGGCTAGCATACAGATAGATCCACACACATTGCTTGCCTACCGGTGGGTAATTAGTCTACAGCCAAATAAAGGTTCATGCACTTGCAAACTTTGCTCGAGTTGCTAGCTGGCTAATTGTTTTCCTTTTGGATGTCGAGTTTACTATTGCAACCTTTTGATGGTGAATTTATTAAACCCTATAGTTACTGAGGGTCGACTTTTCCAGGCAAGTGTTTGCACTGCAAGAGATCAAGCAGATAACGGCGCTATCTTTGCACTGCAGTAGGCGTTCTATATTGTTGAACTTGTCTATGTAAATTAGAATTACATCTTACTGCTGTAACGTACATAGCTGACTCCACTTGTAAATTGTAATTTTTATACAGTAGACAACCTACATGCTTGTTGTAGGCTACAAGCAAACGAGAACACCAGCTGTCTGATACTGACTGATGGAAGGGTGGCTGGCCCAGCGGCCTCATGAGAACACTCAATACATTATGACGTCTTGTCTGGGTTTGTTTATATTATGTCTTGCCTGGGTTTGTTTGCATTATGTATTGCCTCGGTTTGTTTTGTCGCCTTGACAGTTTGATATTTCATAATCACAAATGACGTAATGAGACTTACTGAGTCTGGCTTTAAGGGTTAGGTTTAGGGTTAAGTTTAGGATCAGGTTTAGGGTTAGGAGTTAGGGTTTGGTTTAAGATTAGGGGTTTGGGGTTAATGTTAGGGTTAAGGTTAGGGTTAGGTTTGAGGTTAAGGTTTTTGAATGGAAATATATTTCTACTCTCCAAAATGTGCTGATAATTCACAAAAACAAAGCTATGTGTGTGTGTGTGTGTGTGTGTGTGTGTGTGTGTGTGTGTGTGTGCGTGTGTATGTGTGTGTGTATGTGTGTGTGTGTCCTTAAGCAGTGACGACCTATATACAAAAGGCAACCATATGGAGTACAGTAATTCATTGAGCAGTTCCACGCATGCACAGTCAAAATGTGTACTTTGAAGTCAAAAGTAATCTGCTTATGTTCTGTTATGCTGTCATCCTGGAACATTAAAAAAATTTAGTTTGACATAAATTACTGAACCTTGAAAGGGGGCGCTGTTACACCCGTTGATGTTTCAAAGGTATTTAATTTGCAATGGTTTTGATGGAAGGAGTGTATTATCGCTGAATGAAGACTTTGGTAGTGGTATGACTGAGGTGATTGAGTAAACAAATATGTAGCAGACATATTATAATATAGACACTTGGCACTGCAAAAAGTGTTTGAAAAACATTGCAATCAATGTGTTATACGTGACAGTAATGACAGCATTGTCCATGTACAGAGAAACCTGATTTGATCTGTCAGGTGCTTGAGATTACTTTGTCAAGGGATCACTCTACCAGTACCTGTATATATTCATTCGGTCTTGAGTGACTGCTCCTCTGTTCCTCATTAGCATTTTGTGTGGATAACCGGGAAGTGGAATATGTGTACAGTGGGGAAAAAAAGTATTTAGTCAGCCACCAATTGTGCAAGTTCTCCCACTTAAAAAGATGAGAGAGGCCTGTAATTTTCATCATAGGTACACGTCAACTATGACAGACAAAATGAGGGAAAAAAATCCAGAAAATCACATTGTAGGATTTTTTATGAATTTATTTGCAAATTATGGTGGAAAATAAGTATTTGGTCAATAACAAAAGTTTCTCAATACTTTGTTATATACCCTTTGTTGGCAATGACACAGGTCAAACGTTTTCTGTAAGTCTTCACAAGGTTTTCACACACTGTTGCTGGTATTTTGGCCCATTCCTCCATGCAGATCTCCTCTAGAGCAGTGATGTTTTGGGGCTGTCGCTGGGCAACACGGACTTTCAACTCCCTCCAAAGATTTTCTATGCTGTTGAGATCTGGAGACTGGCTAGGCCACTCCAGGACCTTGAAATGCTTCTTACGAAGCCACTCCTTCGTTGCCCGGGTGGTGTGTTTGGGATCATTGTCATGCTGAAAGACCCAGCCACATTTCATCTTCAATGCCCTTGCTGATGGAAGGAGGTTTTCACTCAAAATCTCGTGATACATGGCCCCATTCATTCTTTCCTTTACACGGATCAGTCGTCCTGGTCCCTTTGCAGAAAAACAGCCCCAAAGCATGATGTTTCCACCCCCATGCTTCACAGTAGGTATGGTGTTCTTTGGATGCAACTCAGCATTCTTTGTCCTCCAAACACGACGAGTTGAGTTTTTACCAAAAAGTTATATTTTGGTTTCATCTGACCATATAACATTCTCCCAATCCTCTTCTGGATCATCCAAATGCACTCTAGCAAACTTCAGACGGGCCTGGACATGTACTGGCTTAAGCAGGGGGACACGTCTGGCACTGCAGGATTTGAGTCCCTGGCGGCGTAGTGTGTTACTGATGGTAGGCTTTGTTAATTTGGTCCCAGCTCTCTGCAGGTCATTCACTAGGTCCCCCCGTGTGGTTCTGGGATTTTTGCTCACCGTTCTTGTGATCATTTTGACCCCACGGGGTGAGATCTTGCGTGGAGCCCCAGATCGAGGGAGATTATCAGTGGTCTTGTATGTCTTCCATTTCCTAATAATTGCTCCCACAGTTGATTTCTTCAAACCAAGCTGCTTACCTATTGCAGATTCAGTATTCCCAGCCTGGTGCAGGTCTACAATTTTGTTTCTGGTGTCCTTTGACAGCTTTTTGGTCTTGGCCATAGTGGAGTTTGGAGTGTGACTGTTTGAGGTTGTGAACAGGTGTCTTTTATACTGATAAGAAGTTCAAACAGGTGTCATTAATACAGGTAATGAGTGGAGGACAGAGGAGCCTATTAAAGAAGAAGTTACAGGTCTGTGAGAGCCAGGAATCTTGCTTGTTTGTAGGTGACCAAATACTTATTTTCCACCATAATTTGCAAATAAATTCATTAAAAATCCTACAATGTGATTTTCTGGATTTCTTTTTCTCAATTTGTCTGTCATCGTTGACGTGTACCTATGATGAAAATTACAGGCCTCTCTCATCTTTTTAAGTGGGAGAACTTGCACAATTGGTGGCTGACTAAATACTTTTTTTCCCCACTGTATGTGTGTGTGGAGTGGGGCTGGTTACTAACTAAGAAAGACAATCAGGCATCTGTTGTGGGGGGGTGGGGATGTTGGGGGGGGGGGTAAATGTAATACAATGGCAATCCGGGTTAGGGGGGGATATACTTCTCCCATGGGCAAAGAATTTCAAAAGGGGTGATGATATTAATTAATAGTAAATTGTCCAAATAGATATGCAAGGTAGATGGATTATTTTAAATATGTTATTGGACCATAAACAGATATGGCTCATTGACCTTTACGGACCAAATAATGATGATCCACAATTCTTTGACAATATATATAATAAATTATCAACCCTGCAAGCAATTCAATACAATATTATTATGGTGGGGGATTATAATACTGTTTTAAATAGCTCAATGGACCGTAAAGGAAATCACACCACAAACAATCACCGACATGCTCTTAAGGAAATTGTGAATGTCATGGATACATTAGAACTAGTAGATATATGGAGGCTTAAATATACTGATCTAGTGAGATATACATGGCGTAGACTGAATCAAGCTAGTCGTCTTGACTTCTTTCTTATCTCATTCTCGTTGGCACCAAAAGTAAAACAAAGTGTTGATAGGGGACAGAATGCGGTCGGACCATCATATAATAGGCATATACATTACTCTTACTGAATTTCCACGTGGGCGAGGATATTGGAAATTTAATCAAAGCCTATTGGATGATAATTTATTTATAATTAGAACAAATGAATTTATAACTGACTTTTTCCGACATAACATAGGTACAGCGAATCCCCTTATTGTATGGGACACCTTTAAATGTGCCTTTAGAGGCCATGCAATTCAGTACTCATCTCAAAAACAAAAGCAATTTAGGTCAAAAGAGTTTATACTAAGAAAGGAAATAGAAAGTCTAACAGAACAGATAGATGGCAATAAAAAACTAACATAGAGGCTCAGAATAAATTAGAGGAAAAACAAAAAGAAATGTAGAAACTTATTCAAGAAAGATCAAGTGTAATATATTATAAAAAATTAAGCAAACTGGATGGAATATGAGGAAAAATTCACAAAATTCTTTTTTAATCTTCAACATAGGAATGCTACCAAAAAGAACTTAATGAAACTGGTTACAATTGACGGAGTCACCCATAATTCACCAAATGATATTTTGAAGGAAGAAACAAAGTACTTTAAGCATATGTTTTCTTTTCAGTCGCCTCCATCTCCTCTAACTGAAGCTAATTGTAGATTTTTTTTCTATTGATAATGTTAAATTAACAGCCACACAGAAAGACTCATGTAAAGGTGAAATTACAGAGGAGGAACTTCTGGATGCAATTAAATACTTTAAGTCTGGGAAAACTCCAGGGTTGGATGGCATACCAGTCGAGGTGTACCAAACCTTTTTTGATATACTAAGAGGACCGTTATTAGCATGTTTTAACCACTCCTATGTAAATGGTAGATTATCTGACACTCAAGAAGAAGGTCTGATCTCATTATTACTGAAACAGGATACAAGTGGAAAATATAAAGATCCAGTCCATTTACAAAATTGGAGGCCCCTTACACTTCAGTGTTGTGATGCAAAAATTCTAGCAAAATGTATAGCGCATAGAATTAAAAAGGTATTGTCGGATATTATTCATTCTAATCAGACAGGTTTTTTACATGGAAGATATATTGGAGATAATATAAGGCAAGTATTGGAAACAATAGAACACTATGGAAAATATGGGAAACCAGGCCTGCTATTCATAGCAGACTTCGAAAAGGCATTTGATAAAGTTCGACTGGGGTTTATATATAAATGCCTGGAGCATTTCAATTTTGGAGAATCTCTTATAAAATGGGTCAAAATCATGTATGGTAACCCTAGGTGTAAAATAGTAAATAATGGCTATTTCTCAGAAAGTTTTAAACTGTCAAGAGGAGTGAAACAAGGTTGTCCACTATCGGCATATCTATTTATTGTGGCCATCGAGATGTTAGCTATTAAAATCAGATCCAATAATAATATCAGAGGATTAGAAATACAGGGCTTAAAAACAAAGGTGTCATTGTACGCTGATGATTCATGTTTTCTTTTAAATCCACAACTAGAATCCCTCCACAGCCTCATAGAGGATCTAGATACATTTTCTAACCTCTCTGGATTACAACCAAATTATGACAAATGTACTATATTACGTATTGGATCACTAAAAAATAAAAAATTTACATTACCATGTAGTTTACCAATAAAATGGTCTGATGGTGATGTGGATATACTCGGAATACATATCCCAAAGGAAATAAATGATCTCACTTCAATACATTTTAATAGAAAGTTAGCAGAAATAGATAAGATCTTACTACCATGGAAAGGAAAATACCTGTCAATTTGTGGAAATATCACCCTGATTAACTCTTTAGAATTATCCCAGTTTACCTATTTGCGTATGGTCTTGCCTACGCCTAGCGTAACAGTTTTTTAAATTATATGAGAAAAAAATATTCAATTTTATTTGGAACGGCAAGCCAGACAAAATTAAAAGGGCATATTTATATAATGAATATGAATTCGGAGGACAGAAATTATTAAATATTAAAGCATTAGACCTATCACTAAAAGCTTCAGTCATACAAAAGTTATACTTAAATCCGAACTGGTTCTCAAGCAAATTAGTAAGATTGTCTCACCCAATGTTCAAGAAAGGCCTTTTTCCCTTTATTCAGATTACAACAACTCATTTGCAGTTATTTGAAAAGGAAATCATCTCCCAAATATCACTATTTCTAAAACAAGCCATAGAAAGTTGGTTGCAATTTCAATTTATTCCTCCAGAAACGACAGAACAAATAATGCAACAAATATTGTGGTTAAATTCAAATATACTAATTGACAAAAAAACTTTATTTTCTGACAGAATGTTTAAAAAAGGTATAATCTTTGTAAATGATATCATCGGTAGGACTGGTGGAGTTATGTCGCACATACAGCTAACAAAAACATATGGAAATGTCTGCTCTACCCAAAATTACAACCAAATAATTGCAGCCTTACCGCAAAAGTGGAAGAGGAAAGTGGAAGGGGGAAAAAGTAAGGAACTTGTCTGTCGGCCTTGCATTAAATAACATAATTGGTTAAGGAAAACTGTGATAAATAAAAAAGTATATCAGTTTCACTTAAGGACCAAAGGATTGACAGCCGTCCCATATAGATTGCAAAATAGTTGGGAAGAGATTTTTGACGTACCGATCCCATGGCATAGTGTTTATGAACTGACACGCAAAACGACACCGGATTCAAAAATTAGAATCCTTCAGTTTAAATTATTATATAAAATTCTTGCTACCAATAGAATGTTATTTATATGGGGGATACAATCTTCCCAGCTCTGCAGATTTTGCTGTGAAGAGACAGAATCATTAGATCATTTGTTTTGGTTCTGTCCATTTGTAGCTTGTTTTTGGACACAGGTCCAGGAATGGCTAAAGGATTGCAATATTTACCTGGAGCTAACCTTGCAGATAGCATTACTGGGTGATCTGAAAAGTCATAGTCAATCGATCAATAATATAATAATAATTTTAGCAAAAATGTTTATTTTTAATTCACAATCTGTAGAAGCAATGAGAATAGAAATGTTCAGAACTTTTGTAAAACATCACAGTACGGTTGAAATATATATGGCAAATAGAAATCCTATATGGATGGTGTTAAGAGATAGATGGGAGGTATAGAATAGAGTTGAAGGATGGGACTAATAACAAATAACAACAAATAATAACAAAGATAGCTAATAATGTAAGCTTACTGTGTCCATAATAAGTATATAGGTTGTATGTTGGGAGCTTTTGGGAAAGAGCACAGTTAGAAAGATATTGGATATATTCCAACCGGATGGACATCATGAAAATGATCGGAGAGGTTGAGAGTAGAAGAAGTTCAGGAGCAAAAATAAATAAATACATATATATATATAATATAATTATTGTAAAATGAACTGTGTCCATAAGGTGTAGATAGTAAGTATAGACCGGAAGTAGAGGCCTGGGCATTGTTGTTCACTAATTTACTCCAAGTAGGGAAAGGATGGCAGGGTTGAAAAGTAATAAAGGGGAGTATATATCTAAAAAACATGGGGGATTGGAAGTGATGCAGACAATTACATTGATAGAAGATACAATCTATCTGCAATATTAAGCTGATCCATCCCTCGAAAAAAAAAAAAAAAAAAAAGACAATCAGATGAAGTATGACTCTGGAAAATCTGCTGCAGAAAAACAATAGCTTGATTTAGCGGCTCACAGCCCAAATTTGAAACAATGAATGTGATGACATTTAATATGTATAATTAATGGCCTGAGAGCGTAGTGCTTCTGCAGCAAGGACTTGTTGAGAAATCATTTTGAGCGACATTATAAACCCAAACAAATCAAATGTATCTCATTGTGTGAAAGTGTGTGCGTTCAAGCATGCATGTTTGGTGGGAGGAATCCCTGCAAATGAATTTTCTATACAAATATGGTCTTCTTAATTTCCGTGATAGAATCACTATCATGTTTTGATCCTGAACTATTCAATTGACCTTTAATCTTTCCAGTCTTCTGTCATGTCTCTCTGATGTGATTTGTGTGATGCCTCAGGGGAAATGTGTCAGACTAACCATACAGGACTACGGTGTCAATCAGAGTGAAAGTCATCTAAAAGAACAAATCAGATTAATCGAATAATGATCATTTCTCCTTAGTCATACTTTAGGGGTCAAAGGACATAACAGAATTCAGTAAGCTAATTTACATGTCAACTACAAGTCAACTAATAACTGTATGGGTGACTAAGCATGACAAATGGTCATCAATATCCCACCAATGATTTATAATGATGACAAAGAAGCAATTGTATGTTCTGATGTCCTTCATCAATGGTGTAAAGGACAACAGTGATAGGTCATTGCTTCTGACAAAGAAAGATATCTAGAAGATTTAAATCCGAAGGTTTAATTTCTCTCTGTGGTAAATAAAACCAGCAGCGCCATAGTGTCTCCTTGCAGCCTCAGATGGAAGTGTCTATTATAATCAGCCCCTGATCCAGGCCTAGCACACACACACACACACACACACACACACACACACACACACACACACACACACACACACACACAGAGAGAGAGAGAGAAAGAGAGAGAGAAGCAGAGAGAGAAGGAGAGAGAGTCACAGGGAATTGAGACTACTCAGTGCTTTCTCATCCTCTTATCAGCAGCACACCAAAGAGCCAAAAATGACTCTTTAATTGAGGTGAAATGAAGATCAAACCACGTTCATTCAGGATCATATTCTCCCTAATTTGGATTCTTCAGAGAGAACCCATGCAGGAAGACAGAATGTGTGGATGGTGTAGTGCAGGAAGGTTTTCCTCTAACAAGAAACAGAAGTTGTTTACAGATGAAGCCAATATCTAAGACCAGACACATGTTTCTGAAGCCTCCTGTTAATGTACCATACGTGATTCTAATTGCTACTAATCCACTTGAGAGATCTTAATAAAGAGAGTTGAATTCCATCGGTGTGATTGGTAGCGGGAAGGACAACTTCCTTTCAATGTGGATGGCCCGCACAAGCAGGATGGTAATTCAACATGTGTTTGTCCATGCAAGTGGGATACATGTATTCATACAAGGCATGACAGAATTTCTCGGATCACTAAGAAAAAGTCACCCCCACATCCTCTTCTGGATGTAAGTGGGTCTTTGGTTGCCAGATTTTTAAGTCTTTATTTGGCAGATTTTCAAGTATTGGGTCGCCAAGCTTTCAATCAATCTGACGGTTAATCAAATCAAATCAAACTGGGGTGAAATACAGAGGTCTGCTTCCTTTTTGTCTTTGCTCTTTTCTCTTAGCACTCAGAGTGAACAGATGGCCATGTGGATGGACTTCTGTGGCTTCCTGTGTTGTCTCTGGACTCAGAGATGACACTAGAGTTGTGTCCCAATCCCCTTGTGTCTTCCTTTCCTTGTCTCCTTTCTTATATTAATGTCACCTGTCAGGTCCTTTCAGAGCAGAGCAATTAAACGTCTATTCCACGTTGGTTCAACGTCATTTTGTTGAAATGACATGGAAACAACGTTGATTCAACCAGTGTGTGCCAATTGGGGTTATTACACTAGAGAGACAAGGGAAATAACTTAGTATATAGACACAGAACAAACTACTTCAGTATAATGTAGACACAGTGGAGTGAATCGACATACACATGTAGGATTTTCATTTGAGCCAGTTTGCTACAGCAGGAAATAGTTCTGCAGCAACAGGAAATGTGAATTATTAAAAGCCTTTTTAAACCTCAAATACACTAAAAGTTTTACATTTCCTGCATTGCTGGAAAGTTCTCCTGCAACAGGGTGATCATATTAAGATCCTACATCTGTATGAACTATCAACTGACAACAGCAGTAGTGGGTGGATCTTCAGCCAACAGTCATAATTGCAATGTAATTATAAGGGATCGGGGTTTGGCTGGATCTAGACAGAGTCTGACACTCCCCCGATCTACAGAGAGGGGGAGTCATCAGACTCGATCTGTTTCACCTGAGTTCTGAGCACACCTGTCAGTAATTAGAGTAGGATATAAGGTGTGCTCAGAAGTTCAGTCGGTGCGAGGTATTGTTCCTTTGTGACTTGCTAAGCGTTTTGTTCAGAGAGAGAGAGAGAGAGAGAGAGAGAGAGAGAGAGAGATAGTTTGTTTTTGATTACCAGTGTACCAGACCTGTGCTTCGTTGTTTGACTCCCCGAATTGCTTAATCCTCTGCTTGTCTATCCCAGTGATTACCGTACTCTGAACCTGTGCCCGTGCCCTCGACTACGACTACGCCCGCTCCCTTGGTACCTCTGCCTGTCTCTGCCTTGCCCGGTTTTGACCCCAGCTCGCCAGACCACGATTAAGCTATTTCCTTGTCTGTACTCTAATAAAGCATCGCAATTCTGCGATTGGATCTTACCCCTCTGTCCGAGTATTCATTACAGTAATGTGTTCAGAGAGAATGTAACCTTCAGAGAATAATATCAGAGAAATAAAACAATCACCATCAAACCTCAGGAATTACACCTGCTCTTTCAAAAGTGTTATATGGATTTAATATAGACTTTCCCCCCTCTTCCTCCCATAGCAATTGGAATTTCTGTTTGAGACATGAGTCGAGTGAAAGCGAATGTGGGATATGGGTTGGGAGTTGGATATTGAATTTGAAAAGGAATTGGATATGGAAGAGTGGGAAAACTGGCATCGAACCCAGCTCTGGGAAAAAGCTGAGTTGGTTAAACAGCATTTCCAAGAGAGATATGGTTGATCTGCTTCAACCCATCAGTAACCTCCTGCTCCCTAATGTGGCCCGCTGCATGTAAAACGCAAAATAAGCCTTCAAATGTAGGTCAATTGTAAAAAGAAAAGTTATGTTTTTAAACATGTGTTGAGCCAACGCATGAGATTTTAGGACTATATTTACATGAGACTCAACATGACGTTGAGTGAATATTTTAGTACTGCGCTAGATCACAGTACTAGTGCTACACCTCTGTTCATATTCTAACCCCGCATAAATGTACAGAAGGCACGTTTCCCTCAACAAATTCTAGCTTTCCCACAGCTTTTCAGGAACCATTTACAGGCATGAGTCTTTCTCCTCTCCTCACTGTAGCTTGCCTTCTCATGGAGAATTATTATCCGCTTTTCTCTTCAAGGTATCAAAAGCTCTCTGCCTGAAGCGGGGGGAGGCAGGGAGGGAGAGAAGGGTGGAGAGAGAGGAATGGATGTCTTGCCAAGCTGAGAGAGAGAAGCCTGTTTATCCCTTTTAGAATCTGTATGAGGAAGCAAAACACAGACAGAGGCTTTAGGGGGGTCGGATGTATGTCCTATTCCTCCTCTGTAATTCTGTCCAGCACTGTCTCTGACCCCAGCCAAAGGAAACCTGGAGTAACACGATGCTGAGGCTGCTACTGAGCTGTAATTGGGTTGAGACCATATTCAACTTTTACCTTGGACCAAATTCCATCTCTGTAGATTTTAATGTCATGAGATCAGCAGTTATAGTGGATTTATTCTTAGCGCATGCATTACAATAGTCATTTTTGTTAAGTGTCGTGTCAGATTTAACAATGACAAGTCTTGAGAGCTGAGAGCATTTCAGGGTATTTCAACAGAGAAGACATGGAAAAACTTTAGAGAACATTGAAATCAACCGATAAATAAAATCAGCATTACTGGGTGATCTGAAAAGTCATAGTCAATCGATCAATAATGTAATAATACTTTTAGGAAAAAAAAAAATTTTTAATTCACAATCTGTAGAAGCAATGAGAATAGAAATCCTATATGGATGGTGTTAAGAGATAGATGGGAGGTATTGAATGGAGTTGAAGGATGGGACTAATAACAAATAACAACAAATAATAACAAGATAACTAATAATGTAAGCATACTGTGTCCATAATAAGTATATAGGTTGTATGTTGGGAGCTTTTGGGAAAGAGCACAGTTAGAAAGATATGGCATATAGAAGAAAACCGGATGGACATCATGAAAATGATCGGAGAGGTTGAGAGTAGAAGAAGTTCAGGAGCAAAAACAAAAACAACTAATAAAATATAATTATTGTAAAATTGACTGTGTCCATAAGGTGTAGATAGTAAGTATAGGCTGGAAGTAGAGGCCTGGGCATTGTTGTTCACTAATTTACCCCAAGTAGGGAAAGGATGGCGGGGTTGAAAAGTAATAAAGGGGAGTATATATATAAAAAACATGGGGGATTGGAAGTGATGCAGACAATTACATTGATAGAAGTTACAATCTATCTGCAATATTACGCTGATCTAGCCCCCCCCCCAAATATAAATAATAATAATAATAATAATAATAATAATAATAATAATAATAATAATAATAATAATAATAATAATAATAAAGAGAACAAAGAACAAGATAAAAAAAAATAATAATCTGATTTAACAATGACAAGTCTTGAGAGCTGAGAGCATTTCAGGGTATTTCAACAGAGAAGACATGGAAAAACTTTAGAGAACATAAATAAGTATTTGGTCAATAACAAAAGTTTCTCAATACTTTGTTATATACCCTTTGTTGGCAATGACACAGGTCAAACGTTTTCTGTAAGTCTTCACAAGGTTTTCACACACTGTTGCTGGTATTTTGGCCCATTCCTCCATGCAGATCTCCTCTAGAGCAGTGATGTTTTGGGGCTGTCGCTGGGAAACACGGACTTTCAACTCCCTCCAAAGATTTTCTATGGGGTTGAGATCTGGAGACTGGGTAGGCCACTCCAGGACCTTGAAATGCTTCTTACGAAGCCACTCCTTCGTTGCCCGGGCGGTGTGTTTGGGATCATTGTCATGCTGAAAGACCCAGCCACATTTCATCTTCAATGCCCTTGCTGATGGAAGGAGGTTTTCACTCAAAATCTCACGATACATGGCCCCATTCATTCTTTCCTTTACACGGATCAGTCGTCCTGGTCCCTTTGCAGAAAAACTGCCCCAAAGCATGATGTTTCCACCCCCATGCTTCACAGTAGGTATGGTGTTCTTTGGATGCAACTCAGCATTCTTTGTCCTCCAAACATGACGAGTTGAGTTTTTACCAAAAAGTTATATTTTGGTTTCATCTGACCATATGACATTCTCCCAATCCTCTTCTGGATCATCCAAAAGCACTCTAGCAAACTTCAGACGGGCCTGGACATGTACTGGCTTAAGCAGGGGGACACGTCTGGCACTGCAGGATTTGAGTCCCTGGCGGCGTATTGTGTTACTGATGGTAGGCTTTGTTACTTTGGTCCCAGCTCTCTGCAGGTCATTCACTAGGTCCCCCCGTGTGGTTCTGGGATTTCTGCTCACCGTTCTTGTGATCATTTTGACCCCACAGGGTGAGATCTTGCGTGGAGCCCCAGATAGAGGGAGATTATCAGTAGTCTTGTATGTCTTCCATTTCCTAATAATTGCTCCCACAGTTGATTTCTTCAAACCAAGCTGCTTACCTATTGCAGATTCAGTCTTCCCAGCCTGGTGCAGGTCTACAATTTTGTTTCTGGTGTCCTTTGACAGCTCTTTGGTCTTGGCCATAGTGGAGTTTGGAGTGTGACTGTTTGAGGTTGTGGACAAGTGTCTTTTATACTGATAACAAGTTCAAACAGGTGCCATTAATACAGGTAACGAGTGGAGGACAGAGGAGCCTCTTAAAGAAGAAGTTACAGGTCTGTGAGAGCCAGAAATCTTGCTTATTTGTAGGTGACCAAATACTTATTTTCCACCATAATTTGCAAATAAATTCATTAAAAATCCTACAACGTCATAGTTGACGTGTACCTATGATGAAAATTACAGGCCTCTCTCATCTTTTTAAGTGGAAGAACTTGCACAATTGGTGGCTGACTAAATACTTTTTCCCCCCACTGTAACTCCTCAAATAATGTATTCAACACAGGGAATATGAACTGTAAAAGGCGTCACATTTCCCATAACCAACGTAGGTGTTTAAGGTTTAACGGTAGGTGACGGCAGCCTTATTTGCTCCCGGTTCCTCAAGGAGACTCCTCAATTGAAAAGGCAAGCAGGCAAAGCACGCAGGCGTGTGGTAAGGGGCTATGTGACATAATGCTTCTCCCAAGCCTCTATGTGCTATTTCTAACCACGAATATAAGCAAACAGAGAATATATTAACTCTGGCCCCAGGGGCTCTATAGAGAGCTCTTCAGTTTATATTACTGTAGAATCCAGTCTTTGTTGAGGACATCTAACCCTAACCAAGTTTTTTTCTCAACTCCATGATGTACATCACATCAATGGAGTAGAGCGGAGACGACTGTGGGCGGACTCAACCTCTGACTACATCGATCCGCTGTCAGTTGATACTTGTAAAAATGTACATTCTTAAACCCTTACCGTGTACCCATGTTTGTCCTCTGTAGCTGCGTGCCTTTCTTTGTTTGCTGAAATCCATACATTTTAATAAAACTTTCATCAAATACAACCACCGTCTGTTTCCTCGTATTGACTGACAGCGACTCGATGTAGTCGGAGGTACACACCGCCCACAGTTGTCGCAACCCAACTCCACCAACATGTACAGTTGAAGTCGGAAGTTTACATACACTTAGGTTGGAGTCATTAAAACTCATTTTTCAACCACTCCACACATTTCTTGTTAACAAACTATAGTTTTGTCAAGTCGGTTAGGACATCTACTTTGTGTATGACACAAGTCATTTTTCCAACTACTGTTTACAGACAGATTATTTCACTTATAATTCACTGTATCACAATTCCAGTGGGTCAGAAGTTTACATACACTAAGTTGACTGTGCCTTTAAACAGCTTGGAAAATTCCAGAAAAAGATGTCATGGCTTTAGAAGCTTCTGATAGGCTAATTGACATCATTTGAGTCAATTTGAGGTGTACATGTGGATGTATTTCAAGCCCTACCTTCAAACTCAGTGCCTCTTTGCTTGACATCATGGGAAAATCAAAAGAAATCAGCCAAGACCTCAGAAAAAAAATGGTAGACCTCCACAAGTCTGGTTCATCCTTGGGAGCAATTTCCAAACGCCTGAAGCTACAGCGTTAATCTGTACAAACAATAGTACGCAAATATAAACACCATGGGACCACGCAGCCGTCATACCGCTCAGGAAGGAGACGCGTTCTGTCTCCTAGAGATTAACGTACTTTGGTGCGAGAAGTGCAAATCAATCCCAGAACTTTGCTGCAGGAGGGACTGGTGCATTTCACAAAATAGATGGCATCATGAGGAAGGAAAATTATGTGGATATATTGAAGCAACATCTCAAGACATCAGTCAGGAAGTTAAAGCTTGGTCGCAAATGGGTCTTCCAAATGGACAATGACCCCAAGCATACTTCCAAAGTTGTGGCAAAATGGCTTAAGGACAACAAAGTCAGGGTATTGGAGTGGCCATCACAAAGACCTGACCTCAATCCTATAGAAAATGTGTGGGCAGAACTGAAAAAGCGTGTGCGAGCAAGGAGGCCTACAAACCTGACTCAGTTACACCAGCTCTGTCAGAAGGAATGGGCCAAAATTCACTCAACTTATTGTGGGAAGCTTGCGGAAGGCTACCCGAAACGTTTGACCCAAGTTAAATAATTTAAAGGCAATGCTACCAAATACTAATTGAGTGTATTTAAACTTCTGACACTCTGTGAATGTGATGAAAGAAATAAAAGCTGAAATAAATCATTCTTTCTACTATTATTCTGACATTTCACATACTTAAAATAAAGTGGTGATCCTAACTGACCTAAGACAGGGAATTTTTACTAGGATTAAATGTCAGGAATTGTGAAAAACTGAGTTTAAATGTATTTGGCTAAGGTGTATGTAAACTTCCGACTTCAACTGTACATATAGTGGAGTTTAGAAACCCAGCTAATCTAACCCGTAACCCTCTGTGACCTTCTCCCACCCTATGTCCCCTCCCTCCGTTTCTCCTCATCTGGTCTACTCGTCACCCCCCCCCCCCCCCCCCCCATTCCGCCTCTCCACCCACAGTGAATGAGCTCTCTCTCTACTGCACCTTAATGTCAAGAGGGAATTACTATGTGTTATTTACAATGAAAATACAATCATCTCCCCTGTGGCAATTTCTTCCATTTTCACGTTTACTCCCACACCACACGTCTGTACTATATATTATAGGCAGGCACAAACATGTAGAATATACACACACACACACACACACAAACACACATCCATCCCCGACACACACGTGTACGTTGCCAATTCACACTGCGACTGCAGGTCATGTGTTTTTGTCTCTCTATAAAAGGGTTTTGTCTCCCTATAGTTCAGAGAACTTGAGAGACATTACTGCTGAAAAGTCCATGCTCTGAGCAGAGGGAAGTCAAATCTATGTGCTGGGGTTCTATTTTGTTGTCGTTGTGTCGTTATTGGTGTACAGGGGCTGGGAACTGGCATGAGGGCAGTACTTAGCAGCAATGTGAAATATTATAATTATGATACTGATGATACTGCATTAATGAACAATAATTACAATCATAATTAGGGCTCTGGTTACAATCCCTTTACTACTACGAGCCTCTTATTCGTCTGCAGTGTGTGTGTGTGTGTGTGTGTGTGTGTGTGTGTGTGTGTGTGTGTGTGTGTGTGTGTGTGTGTGTGTGTGTGTGTGTGTGTGTGTGTGTGTGTGTGTGTGTGTGGTGTGTATGCGTGCGTGCGAGTGTGTGTTTGCGGTTGAAGAACTGGGTGATGAATAAGATGTCATGAAACAACCTGAAACTAATTGGGGGAAAGGAAACTAATTATGATCACCACTTGGTGGAAGCCACTTTATGAATTATTCAAATGACGGAATCAAAGGAGAATCAGCAGGGAATCTTCAAATGTAATACAACCAGTCAAAATGTGTGAGGATGATAAATGGACAGGTTTAAAAAGAAGCCTAGTGGAATGAAGACCTAATGTCTGCACTCCTGTTTTGATCATACAGTGAGGGAAAAAAGTATTTGATCCCCTGCTGATTTTGTACGTTTGCCCACTGACAAAGACATGATCAGTCTATAATTTTAATGGTAGGTTTATTTGAACAGTGAGAGACAGAATAACAACAAAAAACGAAATCTCAAAAATGTTATAAATTGATTTGCATTTTAATGAGGGAAATAAGTATTTGACCCCTCTGCAAAACATGACTTAGTACTTGGTGGCAAAACCCTTGTTGGCAATCACAGAGGTCAGACGTTTCTTGTAGTTGGCCACCAGGTTTGCACACATCTCAGGAGGGATTTTGTCCCACTCCTCTTTGCAGATCTTCTCCAAGTCATTAAGGTTTCGAGGCTGACGTGGGAGATTTTCTATGGGATTAAGGTCTGGAGACTGGCTAGGCCACTCCAGGACCTTAATGTGCTTCTTCTTGAGCCACTCCTTTGTTGCCCTGGCCGTGTGTTTTGGGTCATTGTCATGCTGGAATCCCAACCATGACCCATTTCCAATGCCCTGGCTGAGGGAAGGAGGTTCTCACCCAAGATTTGACGGTACATGGCCCTGTCCATCGTCCCTTTGATGTGGTGAAGTTGTCCTGTCCCCTTAGCAGAACCCCCCCCCCCCCCCAAAGCATAATGTTTCCGCCTCCATGTTTGACGGTGGGGATGGTGTTCTTGAGGTCATAGGCAGTATTCCTCCTCCTCCAAACACGGCGAGTTGAGTTGATGCCAAAGAGCTCGATTTTGGTCTCATCTGACCACAACACTTCCACCCAGTTCTCCTCTGAATCATTCAGATGTTCATTGGCAAACTTCAGATGGGCATGTATATGTGCTTTCTTGAGCAGGGGGACCTTGCGGGCGCTGCAGGATTTCAGTCCTTCACAGCGTTTTGTGTTACCAATTGTTTTCTTGGTGACTATGGTCCCAGCTGCCTTGAGATCATTGACAAGATCCTCCCGTGTAGTTCTGGGCTGATTCCTCACCGTTCTCATGATCATTGCAACTCCACGAGGTGAGATCTTGCGTGGAGCCCCAGGCCGAGGGAGATTGACAGTTCTTTTGTGTTTCTTCCATTTGCGAATAATCGCACCAACTGTTGTTACCTTCTCACCAAGCTGCTTGGTGATGGTCTTGTAGCCCATTCCAGCCTTGTGTATGTCTACAATCTTGTCCCTGACATCCTTGGAGAGCTCTTTGGTCTTGGCCATGGTGGAGAGTTTGGAATCTGATTGATTGATTGCTTCTGTAAACAGGTGTCTTTTATACAGGTAACAAGCTGAGATTAGGAGCACTCCCTTTAAGAGTGTGCTCCTAATCTCAGCTCGTTACCTGTATAAAAGACACCTGGGAGTCAGAAATCTTTCTGATTGAGAGGGGGTCAAATACTTATTTCCCTCATTAAAATGCAAATCAATTTATAACATTTTTGACATGCATTTTTCTGGATTTTTGTTTTGTTATTCTGTCTCTCACTGTCCAAATACACCTACCATTAAAATTATAGACTGATAATTTATTTGTCAGTGGGCAAACGTACAAAATCAGCTATAAATACTTTTTTCCCTCACTGTAGGTGATACTGGTGCACTGGTGGTTCAGTGGTAGAATGATGTGGTCCTCTGTAGCACAGTTGGTAGAGCATGACGCTTGCAACGCCAGGATAGTAGGTTTGATTCCCGGGACCACTCATACATAACAAATGCATGCACGCATGTCTGTAAATCAAGCTAAATGGCATATCTTGGTGCAATCGTTTGTTGTAGGAATAGGCCTAAGCTCTAGAATGTGGCTTGTATGGAATGGATCACTTTTACTATACATTCTACAGAATAATTGAATCACCATTGTTGAAAATTTAAGAGAACCTTCTCATCAACATTCATTGATAGACCTCTATCATCAATGAGCTCACATTAGAAAGAATGTCTCTCTTGGTCTGCTTAGTCGGCTGTGTCACTCACTGACCAACTCTTAATGCATACACTGAGTGTGCTCTTTCCATGACATAGACTGACCAGGTGAATCCAGATGAATGCTATGGTTTAGTTGTAGTTATTTTCACCAAAGAAAACATTAAAGATGAAAACAAATAAAGAAAAATGGTGTCCAGGTGTGATTGGAAGCCCAAGCGCTTATATGGAAACCACACCACAAAAAAACAATATACAATACATAAGTACACAAATAAAAAAGGTTTGTAAATGTATAAATGAATTGATCAGTAATCACAAAAATCAGTGTAGATGAAGGGGAGGAGAGAGGTTAAAGAAGGATATTTAAGCCTTGAGACAAATGATACATGGATTGTGTATGTGTGCCATTCAGAGGGTGAATGGGCAAGACAAACGATTTAAGTGCCTTTGAACAGGGTATGGTAGTAGGTGCCAGGCGCACCGGTTTGAGTGTGTAAAGAACTGCATCGCTGCTGGGTTTTTCACGCTCAACAGTTTCCCATGTGTATCAAGAATGGCCCACCATCCAACGGACATCCAGCCAATTTGACACAACTGTGGGAAGCACTGGAGTCAACATGGGCCTGCATCCCTGTGGAACGCTTTCGACACCTTGTAGTGTCCATGCCCCGAACGAATTGAGGCTGTTCTGAGGGCAAAGGGGGGTGCAACTCAATATTAGGAAGGTGTTCCTAATGTTTTGTACACTCAGTGTACATTACATTACATACTAATAGTATAGAATCCAGCATGGGTTCATCTAAACATGCGTCTCCTTCCCTGCTGATGCTACAGTTGAAGTCGGAAGTTTACATACACCTTAGCCAAATACATTTAAACTCAGTTTTTCACAATTCCTGACATTTAATCCTAGTAAAAATTCCCTGTTTTAGGTCAGTTAGGATCACCACTTTATTTAAAGAATGTGAAATGTCAGAATAATAGTAGAAAGAATGATTTATTTCAGCTTTTATTTCTTTCATCACATTCCCAGAGGGTCAGAAGTTTAAATACAATCAATTAGTATTTGGTAGCATTGCCTTTAAATTGTTTAACTTGGGTCAAACGTGTCGAGTAGCCGTCCTCAAGCTTCCGACAATAAATTGGGTGAATTTTGGCCCATTCCTCCTGACAGAGCTGGTGTAACTGAGTCAGGTTTGTAGGCCTCCTTGCTCGCACACGCTTTTTCAGTTCTGCCCACACATTTTCTATAGGATTGAGGTCAGGTCTTTGTGATGGCCACTCCAATACCTTGACTTTGTTGTCCTTAAGCCATTTTGCCACAACTTTGGAAGTATGCTTGGGGTCATTGTCCATTTGGAAGAGCCATTTGCGACCAAGCTTTAACTTCCTGACTGATGTCTTGAGATGTTGCTTCAATATATCCACATTATTTTCCTTCCTCATGATGCCATCTATTTTGTGAAGTGCACCAGTCCCTCCTGCAGCAAAGCACCGCCACAGCATGATGCTGCCACCCCTGTTCTTCACGGTTGGTATGGTGGTCTTCGGCTTGCAAGCCTTCCCCTTTTTCCTCCAAACATAACAATGGTCATTATGACCAAACAGTTCTATTTTTGTTTCATAAGACCAGAGGACATTTCTCCAAAAAGTAAGATTGCAGTTGCAAACCGTAGTCTTGGTTTTTTATGGCGGTTTTGGAGTAGTGGCTTCTTCCTTGCTGAGCGGCCTTTCAGGTTATGTCATTATAGGACTCGTTTTATTGTTGATATACAGTGCTATGAAAAAGTATTTGCCCCCTTTCTAATTTTCTTTACTTTTGCATATTTGTGATACTGAATGTTATCAGATCTTCAACCAAAACCTAATATTAGATAAAGGGAACATAAGTGAACAAATAACACAATAATTACATATTTATTTCATAAACAAAGTTATGCAACACCCAATTCCCCTGTGTGAAAAAGTAATTGCCCCCTTACACTCAATAACTGGTTGTGCCACCGTTAGCTGCAATGACTCCAACCAATGCTTCCTGTAGTTGTTGATCAGTCTCTCACGTCGCTGTGGAGGAATTTTGGCCCACTCTTCCATGCAGAACTGCTTTAACTCAGTGACGTGTGGGTTTTCAAGCATGAACTGCTCGTTTCAAGTCCTGCCATAACATTTCAATTGGGATTAGGTCTGGACTTTGACTAGGCCATTCCAAAACTTCCAATTTGTTGCTTTTTAGCAATTTTCATGTAGACTTGATTGTGTGTTTTTGATCATTGTCTTGCTGCATGACCCAGCTGCGCTTCAGCTTCAGCTCACAGATGGATGGTCTGACATTCTCCTGTAGAATTCTCTGATACAGAGCAGAATTCATGGTTCCTTCTATTAAGGCAAGTCGTCCAGGTCCTTAGGCAGCAAAGCATCCCCAATCCATCACACCACCACCACCATGCTTGACCTTTGGTATGATGTTCTTACTGTGGAATGCTGTGTTTGGTTTTCGCCAGGCATAATGGGACCCATTTCGTCCAAAAAGTTGACTCAAGTTTGCCAAAAAGCACCTGGATGATCATCAAGACTCTTGGAAGAACGTTCTATGGACAGATGATTCAAAATTATAACTTTTTGGACAACATGGTTCCAGTAATGCTGGCGAAAACCAAACTCTGCATTCCACTTGCCTTAATAGAAGGAACCACTTTTTCATAGCACTGGGCACAAGGTCCTTTGCTGTTGTTCTGAGATTGATTTGCACTTTTCGCACCAAAGTACGTTCATCTCTAGGAGACAGAACGCGTCTCCTTCCTGAGCGGTATGACGGCTTTGTGGTCCCATGGTGTTTATACTTGCGTACTATTGTTTGTACAGATGAACGTGGTACCTTCAGGCGTTTGGAAATTGCTCCCAAGGATGAACCAGACTTGAGGAGGTCTACAATTTTTGTTCTGAGGTCTTGGCTGATTTCTTTTGATTTTCCCATGATGTCAAGCAAAGAGGCACTGAGTTTGAAGGTACACCTTGAAATACATCCACAGGTACACCTCCAATTGACTCAAATGATATCAATTAAGCTATCATAAGCTTCTAAAGCCATTACATCATTTTCTGGAATTTTCCAAGCTGTTTAAAGGCACAAACTTCTGACCCACTGGAATTGTGATACAGTGAATTCTAAGTGAAATAATCTGTCTGTAAACAGTAGTTGGAAAAATGACTTGTGTCATACAAAAAGTAGATGTCCTAACCGACTTGCCAAAACTATAGTTTGTTAACAAGACATTTGTGGAGTGGTCGAAAACCTAAGTGTATGTAAACTTCCGACTTCAACTGTATATTATAGCCTATGTTTGCATCCCAAATGGCACGCTATTCCTTTATTTAGTGCACTACTACCATTGGGCTCTGGTCAAAAGTAGTGCACTATGTAGGGAATAGGGTGCCATTTTGATCAGAGCCCTACGGTAGTAGTGCACTAAATAGGAAATAAGGCATCCTATATCATCAGCTCTATTAGTCCACAATTAGGGTACGCTACACCAAGATGTGATTGGTCTTCCTGTAGCTCAGTTGGTAGATCATGGCGCTTGCAAAGCAAGGGTTGTGGGTTCGATTCCCACGAGGGGCAAGTATGAAAAATGTATGCACTCATTAATTGTAAGTCGCTCTGGATAAGAGCGTCTGCTAAATGACTAAAATGTCAATTGGATCACTAAAAAAATGTGATGCTAATAACGTAGCTGAGACAACAAAATGCGGCCATTTAATAAAGTGTTATGTAGATTTAACATTGGGATAATGTACAGGATAAAAAACGACTGGATAATTGTGTATGCAAATCCAAACACATATTACCTAACTTTCTGCATTGATAATAGTTATGCTACATGTTTTTCTAGGTTATGTTAATGACATATGCGGTAGCCTACAAAACTCCCTGTTGGTTGTACAAGGCGATGATATGTATTCAAGACACTGAGGTAATCAGTTCTCGGGTGGGACTAAGAGAGAGAGATGCTCATCACTATGGCAGGAAGAAACAAAGAAGCACAACTAAAAAGGAGTCTGGCCTCAGGCTACCATATCTAAGGGTTGAAGTAAAAATCCAACCAGAACCTCTCTCCCTCCATGTGTTTATGCCTTGCCCTTACTCCACAAAATAGAACCCTCCCAGAGGATTGTGGGTAAGCATCTTCTCCGCTCATGCAATGCCTCCTTTAGAGTAATCCACTAATTCTCCCCTACGTTTTGGGACGTTTTACTGCACTAGAAAGTAATGAAATGTAACGCAGCTTGACGTTCGCTTTTTGCGTGTTTCTACAAATGTCAAGCAATCTACTTGTTAAAAATAAATAATGAAGGAAAATTGTACATTGGTGCGTGTCTTGCGTGTGTGAGAGTGAGTGTGCGTGTGTGTGTGTGTGGGCATGTATGCATGCATGTGTGTATGTGTGTGTATGTGTGTGTATGCGTGTGTGTGTGTGTGTGTGTGTGTGTGTGTGTGTGTGTGTGTGTGTGTGTGTGTGTGTGTGTGTGTGTGTGTGTGTTTGTGTGTGTGTGTGTGTGTGTGTGTGTGTGTCTGCCTTACTGACATTTTTTCCCACTACATTTTGGTGTCATGACTGTTTAGTTGCGTTCCCAACTGGGAACATTGAACTCAATACGTTTACATTTCAGAGACATTAGGGCTTGATTCAAACAGATCCGCTTTAGCTAACATCCTTATATTGGTTGTTTTGACAGTGTCAGAGGTGGAATTGTGTTAGAGCTGTCAAATCCACAAGTGGCTCACAGCATTATACCTAAAGCGGACATTGCCATTGGCTGCACGGAGTCACGTGAACAGAAATCCCGAAGCAGCCACTGGAATGCGAGACATAATCTACACCTCCATTAGGATGATAGAAATCCTCATTATTTAGTTGAATGATTTTTCACTTTGAGCGTCATTATACCTATATAGCCTAAACTTTCTCGTTCTGAACGTCTAACTCGAGTGGGGGCGGGTGTGGCCTCGTGACAATGATCGCAAGAGCAGCTGCTCACCGATTTGACGGCTCCAATACAGTTCCACCTTGGACACCACCAAAACTGCTATCGCAGGTTAACGCTTGATCTGATTGAATCTAGGCCTAATTCATGAATATATTCAGGCTGGTACAGATGTAGGATGTTCATTTGAGCCAGTTTACAACAGCATGAAAATAATCCTGCAGCAACAGGAAATGTGAATTCTTATGTGGATTATAATTAATGGAAATTTTTTGAAGGGGTTGATACATTTTTCATAAAAATTAAGTCTAATATTTTTAAGTGGAAATTACAAACTTCAGAAGCCTTTTTAAACCTCACTACACTACAAGTACCCACGGGGGGTATGAAAAAAAATAAAAATAAATGTATGCACTCACTAACTGTAAGTCGCTCTGGATAAGAGCGTCTGCTAAATGACTAAAATGTAAAAAAAATGTAAAATGTAAGTTTAACATTTCATCCATTGCAGGAAAGTTCTCCTGCAACAGGGTGATCAAATTCAGATCCTACATCTGTACATCCCACTGGGCACAGATGTCAATTCAACATCTATTCCACTTTGGTTCAACGTAATTTCATTAAAATGAAAACATTGATTCAACCAGTGTGTGCCAAGTGGGATTCAGTTCCGTATCGCTAAACAATGGTAAAAACATTGCTAGAACATCCTTATAAAATAGTGGGCCAGATTTTAACTGGCATCCAGTTATCATAAAATAATTAAATTATCACTTTCTTCAGAAACTGGGGCCGGGATTAAATCCGATTGCCCTTGTAGACCACGCAACTTTTAAAGGCAACGTTATCGTGTTCGTGAAGATCATATTCAAAGGTAAACGCTGCCTATGACGGATCAATAAAAAATTACCTTTAAATGTAAATCGTGCTATACTGGGGCTCTAGCGCGCATCAGAATAAATCCAGGCCTAGGCTTACTTTCAGGGGCGTCAATTGGGTATGGCAGGGCATGGCAGTCGCCATTCATTCTGTTTCTATGGTTGCCATTCCCTGCCTAGCTCAACACCAATCATTTAAAATAGGCTACTAAAATAATTCCAATCCTGATTTAAAAGGCAAATGCAGTTTAGCTGTATTAGCGGGCTGACTTTAGGACCATTCGGATGTCTGGAAGCAGGAGGGAAGGCTGTTTGTATGGCTGGCTGGCTTTAGGACCATTCGGATGTCTGGGAGCAGGAGGGAAGGCTGTTTGTATGGCTGGCTGGCTTTATGGAGAACACATCGACACAGCTGCAGAACAGCGTGACTTTTTCTCAAAAAAGTGCAGCGGTAAAGATGGCTGTGGTGGATGGCTTCGGCTAGGTAAAAGCTGTTTGATTTGACATGAAATTCAACTAGAGTTTTAATCCCGTTACTGAGCTAGTGTGTAGCAGCTAATTCTTGTATGACCTGTGTTTGTAGAACGTTAAATCCCCTATTGACTGTGGTGAATGAAGCTACAGCAACAAGGTGATAATGGCTGGAGTCCATTTTGCTTGTTTTGCTGTTCTCCAAATTGCGTTTTAGAGCTTTTAAATTGTGTAGAAATATAGTAAATAAGCTTCAATTTTATTTTTAAAAAATCCTGGAAGGGGGTTTGTCACTTTGCCATACCCTAGGTTTGGCTAAAATGACGCTCCTGCCTACTTTCCAAGGAAAGTGAAAATTTACAGAACATGAGAGCAGGCCTGGACATCGTCACGACAGTACCTAATGGTCAGTGGTACATGTACAAGCACGCAATAATCCTCCTTTCAGAAATCGACTCGTAGCACACTGTATTCCTAATTTCGCTATAGCCTGTCAGAGGTTTTAGGTGCTTGAAGTGACATGTCTTGTTTGAATGGGGCCGATATCAGTGTTTCCCAACTCCTGTACTCAAGTACCCCCAACAGCTCACATTTTTGTTGTAGACCTGGACAAGCACACCTGATTAAACTTCTCAACTAATCATCATGAGTTGATTCAGGTGAATTTGTCCAGGGTTACAACAAAAATGTATACTGCTGGGGGTACTGGAGGACTGGAGTTGGAAAACACTGGTCGAAGAGCAATTGATCTGCTGTGTCTGTCCTTGGGACTTGAGACTACTTTCTTCATCTCTGAGCGCTTAGGCCTGCCGACTGCCCTGGGGGCAACTAGATCCATGGACGTCACAAACCTTCCACCGCCTTAGGGAGAACAGACTACAGCCTTTGGTCAATTATTTAGTGTTCACATTAGACAGCTAGGAGGGGTGGAGGGTGGGGTTGACAGAGCTGGGCCCACACCATGGGCAGGCAAAGGCTGCGTCCCAAATGGCACCCTACTCTAGTGCACTACTTTTGACCAAAGCCCTATGGGCCCTAGTCCCTGGTCAAAAGTAGTGCATTATATAGGGAATAGGGCTTGCCATTTGGGTCACTCACCGTACATCCAAGACGTCTGGATGAAGTCTGTGTCTCTACTGAGGATGCAACTCTTCTCAATCATTCTTGATTGTGATGACATTGTTTCTTAAAAGGATGATGCATTCTGTTTCAAGATTTGTGACATTGGTCATTGTTGTTGTTCAGAACTTACAAAAGTTGAGAGAAAAAAATGAAATCTGAGAGAAGCTGAGTTCATAATAATTAACTTTATTTAGTAAATTACTAATTAATATTATTTTGAGCCATGCAAATCTGATAGACTTGAATCCAAATATAACATTTCCCAGACCATTCTTTATTTTTTGGGGCCAGTGACATTGAATATTAGCTAACAATGTCATTTGTCATCTTTATTTCAGCTCACGATTGATTGACATGAGCTGTGCTCCCCAGAGCCCTGCCCTCTGGTTCCAAATCAGCTGCAGCATCACCCATCTGTCTCGTTGACATAATTATGATACATACCAGGAAAATCTTCATGCTCTTTCCCATTTCCCTTCAATTAGTATCCTACATTCACTAAAACCAACATGTTAAGTGCTTCATTTTTTAATTTTTATTAAACCCTAACACAATTTGCTTCAACCCTCACATAGCAGTCTTAATAATGTTGTTGTTGTTGTTGTTGTTGTTGTGTGTCTATACACACAGGTCATTCAGCTCTTATGCGGTATATCACTAATCAATTCAGAAGGGTTAACTTAGGACCCCATCTGGAGATGAAAAGATGCATCAATCTGGCAATTAGTGGGAATAAAAAAATTATCTGCCAGTTTTTGACAGTATGAGAGCTTGTGACCTATGTAGTAGAGCATATGGACATTGTCTAACTCTAGAAAAGACAGTACATCCCATATAGTAGCGCATTGGACTTGGAGATGATGGCAGTAGGTCTATCACTCACCTGATAAAAGTAAATCCTGTTAACATTGAATATGAGCTCAGATCAGCTTAATTTATACTGTATGCTTTTTGTTCACTACAGGACCTTGGTTAGCTTCTGAACAATGCCTTGACATGACAATATCAATTCACATTCCTCATATCATTTTGTATCCAAGCAACCAGGTATTCCTTTACTCTACTGAGGCAGCCCACAGTGGTTGGTACATCAGGGGCTCTATCAGTGGCTCTACAAACTATTTGAATGAAGAGTATTGATGCTAAATGGACAGTGAATAATTAGAACAAAACAATGTACACACATCCCCAGTCCCTTTGGAGCGTATCTCTAAATGGTGGAACGCTATCTCTGAAAAGTCTATACAGGGAATGGCTAGGAGATACTTATTTTAGTGGGGTATTTCAAGTAGAGATGAAGTAATCCCAGTCCCCAATCTCCCATGTCCTCACACGCTCTGGTGCTCCAGTCTGACGACCGCTGACATTATACACATACACACACACACACACACACTGCCCAGCAATATCCCTCTCTCTGCTTAAACACAGTTATTGCAGAAAGCAGCCAGGCCTCCATGAATAAGTCAGGTGGTTGACTCTCTTGGGGTTTTGGAGAAGTCTGATTTTCAACTGACAGAGCTCTGTTAACAAGCCAGGGAACGAGAGAAAATGAAAAAAAGGAAAGATGAGGAAGAAAGGGGGAGAGGGAAAGAGGGAGAGAGGCAGAGAGGGAGAGCGGGGGGGGGGGGGGGGGGGGCTGATTCCCATTTCATTTGAGTCACTGAAGCTGCAGTGGTGGAGAAGGGGAGCGAGTAAGAGACAGAGACATAGAGGGGTGGGGAGATGTCCTTTGTGCCTGATTCTGCTGCTCTGAGGGTCTTCCAGAGTGGGGCTGGGACCTGTTCAACAAACCTCCCGGAGAGGGAGGTGGGGAGCCAGCAGAGTGGGGCTGGGACCTGTTCAACAAACCTCCCGGAGAGGGAGGTGGGGAGCCAGCAGAGTGGGGCTGGGACCTGTTCAACAAACCTCCCGGAGAGGGAGGTGGGGAGCCAGCAGAGTGGGGCTGGGACCTGTTCAACAAACCTCCCGGAGAGGGAGGTGGGGAGCCAGCAGAGTGGGGCTGGGACCTGTTCAACCAATCCCCTGGAGAGGGAGGTGGGGAGCCAGCAGAGTGGGGCTGGGACCTGTTCAACCAATCCCCTGGAGAGGGAGGTGGGGAGCCAGCAGAGTGGGGCTGGGACCTGTTCAACCAATCCCCTGGAGAGGGAGGTGGGGAGCCAGCAGAGTGGGGCTGGGACCTGTTCAACCAATCCCCTAGAGAGGGAGGTGGGGAGCCAGCAGAGTGGGGCTGGGACCTGTTCAACCAATCCCCTGGAGAGGGAGGTAGCGAGCCAGCAGAGTGGGGCTGGGACCTGTTCAACCAATCCCCTAAAGAGGGAGGTGGGGAGCCAAGCAGTTCTCACCCCTACACAGGATCCACTGAGTGAGTGCCTGAGAACCTCACTGAGAGCGGGCTTTCCATCATGTTTGTTTACCAATTGAGATTGGATTGGGATTTTTATCTTTCCCTAATCAATCTAGGTTAAGGCATTTCGACAGAACACATTTTTTTTTATCACATCCACATACTAGAAATATTATGAAATGATAATGTCCCAAAGAATTGACGTCTTTATGTTAGAGAAGTACTTTATATATCTGGGCATACTGCGGTGAGTGACGTAAATGAGAGTCAGAAGGCAAACAGTTGAGATTACTGTCTGAATGTGTACTGTACATCCCCCAAAAACATTCCTTACCCCAGGATGAGTCAACTGGTGACTATCCAGGAGAATAAAGAAAAAGGAGCACTCTGTTGCCGGGTAGATCTGATAGATTTATAGACGGGACAAGTAAACAATCGGTTTACATTTCGGCATGAATCGCCTTCATCAGAGCCTTGAGTAGGAAAAATGTGGGAGGCACCTATATACCCTCGCAGGGGAATGTCCCACTCATCATGTCAATCAAACATGTCAATAATATCAATTCTGTGTACTGTATATCCTTGTGTTGAACTAGTATTGGAAATATATTTAAAAACTTTATATGGGCTTGATTGTGCTTGCCTGGCGCAATGGAACCAATAGAATAGTTGCAAAAGGGCAAACTTCACCCATCTGGCACTCCAGGCAGGATGAAACAAGCACTACACTTATTTGAACGATTTCAAATAGTATTTGAATCCAGATCTGGTACTGTAGGGGTTGTCCCTTCTCATCAGATGTGTAGCCACTAGAGCTTTCTCTGTAAGAGTAATTGTAGTCGATTCTGTGTAGGCATCCTTCAAAGAGCCTTTAGGGGATATATACTTAGCAAGCACAGTCCTTGTTCATCGAGCACAACATGTCTCCGATCCCACCATCTCTCTCTCTCTCTCTCTCTCTCTCTCTCTCTCTGTGTGTGTCTCTCACTCACTCACTCTCTTTCTTTTTCTTTCTAATGTCTTCCTCGCACTTACTCTTTTTTCTTATTTTCTTCCTCACCTTCCCTTTTCTCTCTCTCTGTTTCTCCCCAGAACTGGAAGAGACATGACAATGGATTCATTCATATCGCAGCTCTGCCTCGGAGGGGCTGTGTATCCATGGTAACTAAGAACACTTCAGATGATGAACTGTCTGGCAATATAATTTCCAAGGGAATTCTGTTCTATGCCTTCTGACTGCGTATGCAACTTTTCAGAGTAGGTGTGTGTATGTGTGTGTGTGTGTGTGGGTGCCCCCATGCGTGCGTGCGCATGCGTAAGTGTGTGTATGTGTCAGTGGCGTAGGCAGACATCCGTTAAATGATCATAAAAGCATAGCCTACCCTATACCCTACTGTAATCGATCACACACAACAAACCATCTAACATGTGATTTCACATTACAGACCAAATAGTCTTGTAGGCGGCCTATGTAAATCCATGACATTTAACATGTGACTCACATAGACCTACACATAATAAACTATATGCCTTTAATTAATAGACTGCTAGACTATAACATAATGCCCTGATAGAACAGTAACAATAACAATAGGCTTGGCAACTTCTCACCGGCTCAGCATCCAGGAGACAGTAGGCAGGGGGCCAGAAATGTAAACATTTAATACTAGGAGAGCCGAGCCGGGTGCGTCATATTGACTCAAAACAAATTCACTTTTTTAATTACTCTGATATTTTTAAAGTTACACTACCGGTCAAAAGTTTTAGAACACCTACTCATTCAAGGGTTTTTCTTTATTTGTACTATTTTCTACATTGTAGAATAACAGTGAAGACATCAAAACTATGAAATAACACATATGGAATCACGTAGTCACCAAAAAAGTGTCAAAATATAGTTTATATTTGAGATTCTTCAAATAGCCACCCTTTGCCTTGATGTCAGCTTTGCACACTCTTGGCATTCTTTCAACCAGCTTCATGAGGTAGTCACCTGGAATGCATTTCAATTAACAGGTGTGCCTTCTTAAAAGTTAATTTGTGGAATTTCTTTCCTTCTTAATACGTTTGAGCCAATCAGTTGTGTTGTGACAAGGTGGGGGGGTATACAGAAGATAGCCCTATTTGGTAAAATACCAAGTCCATATTATGGTAAGAACAGCTCAAATAAGCAAAGAGAAACAACAGTCCATCATTACTTTCAAGAACTTTGCAAGTTTCTTCAAGTGCAGTCACAAAAACCATCAAGTGCTGTGATGAAACTGGCTCTCATGAGGACCGCCACAGGAATGGAAGACACAGAGTTACCTCTGCTGCAGAGGATAAGTTAATTAGAGTTATCAGCCTCAGAAATTGCGGCCCAAATAAATGCTTCACAGAGTTCAAGTAACAGACACATCTCAACATCAACTGTTCAGAGGAGACTGTGTGAATCAGGACTTCATGGTCGAATTGCTGCAAAGAAACCACTACTAAAGGACACCAATAAGAAGAAGAGACTTGCTTGGTCCAAGAAACATGAGCAATGGACATTAGACCGGTGGAAATGTGTCCTTTGGTCTGGAGTCCAAATTTGAGATTTTTGGTTCCAACCGCTGTGTCTTTGTGAGACGCGGTGTGGATGAACGTATTATCTCTGCATGTGTATTTCCCACCGTAAAGCCTGGAGGAGGGGGTGTTATGGTGTGGGGGTGCTTTGGTTGTGACACTGTCTGTGATTTATTTAACCAGCATGACTACCACAGCATTCTGCAGCGATACGCCATCCCATCTGGTTTGGGCTTAGTGGGACTATCATTTGTTTTACAACAGGACAATGACCCAACACACCTCCAGGCTGTGTAAGGGCTATTTAACAAGAAGGAGAGTGATGGAGTACTGCATCAGATGACCTGGCCTCCACAATCCCCCGACCTCAACCCAATTGAGATGGTTTGGGATTAGTCGGACGGCAGAGTGAAGGAAAAGCAGCCAACAAGTGCTCAGCATATGTGGGAACTCCTTCAAGACTGTTGGAAAAGCATTCCAGGTGAAGCTGGTTGAGAGAATGCCAAGAGTGTGCAAAGCTGTCATCAAGGCAAAGGGTGGTTATTTGGAGAATCTCAAATATAAAATATATTTTGATTTGTTTAACACTTTTTTGGTTACTACGTGATTCCTTATGTGTTATTTCATCGTTTTGATGTCTTCACTATTATTCTACAATGTAGAAAATAGTAAAAATAAAGAAAAACCCTTGAATGAGTAGGTGTGTCCAAACTTTTGACTGGTACTGTATATATTTTGGGCAGAATTACTGCTATTACAGTATGCTCCCCATGTGCACACGCGGCACTCAAAGCACAGTAATATATTTAAACTCAAAATATGGCATTCTGTTCTTTTGAAAATGTTAGCCCAGACCATCATAAACACAACAAATTCTTCTTCTTCAGATAGTATGTCTTAAATGTATTTATTAGACTGTTAGAATGTTAACTTTCAAAAGACACGTCATTGGCCTGAAGGGGGGTCCAATGGGGCCTTTCTAGTGTTAATCACTGACACGGAGGCCAATCAAAGTAGATACGTTTTGCATTAGGTTACATGCTGCATATGAAACACTATCAAAGGAAACGTTAAATGATAGCCTAACAGTATGCTAAGACACATACTGTAATAATAGGCAATAGCCAATATAGGCTAGAACATTGGTCACCAACCTTTTCTTAGTCGAGATCACTTTAAAATGCAAGCCAAGTGTAATTCTCTGTTGGGTGCTGGAGATCAAGTGCTCCTACAATGTATTGTGTGATATCAATGAAATGATCAATCAATCAATCAATCAATCAAATTTTATTGGTCACATACGCCGAATACAACAGGTGCAGACATTACAGTGAAATGCTTACTTACAGCCCTTAACCAACAGTGCATTTATTTTAAACAAAAAAGTAAGAATAAAACAACAACAAAAAAAGTGTTGAGAAAAAAAGAGCAGAAGTAAAATAAAGTGACAGTAGGGAGGCTATATATACAGTAAAATAAAGTGACAGTAGGGAGGCTATATATACAGGGGGGTACCGTTGCATAGTCAATGTGCGGGGGCACCGGCTAGTTGAGGTAGTTGAGGTAATATGTACATGTGGGTAGAGTTAAAGTGACTATGCATAAATACTTAACAGAGTAGCAGCAGCGTAAAAAGGATGGGGTGGGGGGGCAGTGCAAATAGTCCGGGTAGCCATGATTAGCTGTTCAGGAGTCTTATGGCTTGGGGGTAGAAGCTGTTGAGAAGTCTTTTGGACCTAGACTTGGCACTCCGGTACCGCTTGCCGTGCGGTAGCAGAGAGAACAGTCTATGACTAGGGTGGCTGGAGTCTTTGACAATTTTGAGGGCCTTCCTCTGACACTGCCTGGTATAGAGGTCCTGGATGGCAGGGAGCTTTGCCCCAGTGATGTACTGGGCCGTACACACTACCCTCTGTAGTGCCTTGCGGTCAGAGGCCAAGCAGTTGCCATACCAGGCGGTGATGCAACCAGTCAGGATGCTCTCGATGGTGCAGCTGTAGAATTTTTTGAGGATCTGAGGACCCATGCCAAATCTTTTTAGTCTCCTGAGGGGGAATAGGCTTTGTCGTGCCCTCTTCACGACTGTCTTGGTGTGTTTGGACCATGATAGTTCGTTGGTGATGTGGACACCAAGGAACTTGAAGCTCTCAACCTGTTCCACTACAGCCCCGTCGATGAGAATGGGGGCGTGCTCAGTCCTCTTTTTTTTCCTGTAGTCCACAATCATCTCCTTTGTCTTGGTCACGTTGAGGGAGAGGTTGTTGTCCTGGCACCACACGGCCAGATCTCTGACCTCCTCCCTATAGGCTGTCTCATCGTTGTCGGTGATCAGGCCTACCACTGTTGTGTCGTCGGCAAACTTAATGATGGTGTTGGAGTCGTGCCTGGCCATGCAGTCATGGGTGAACAGAGAGTACAGGAGGGGACTGAGCACGCACCCCTGAGGGGCCCCCGTGTTGAGGATCAGTGTGGCAGATGTGTTGTTACCTACCCTTACCACCTGGGGGCGGCCCGTCAGGAAGTCCAGGATCCAGTTGCAGAGGGAGGTGTTTAGTCCCAGGATCCTTAGCTTAGTGATGAGCTTAGAGGGCACTATGGTGTTGAATGCTGAGCTGTAGTCAATGAATAGCATTCTCACGTAGGTGTTCCTCTTGTCCAGGTGGGAAAGGGCAGTGTGGAGTGCGATAGAGATTGCATCATCTGTGGATCTGTTGGGGCGGTATGCAAATTGGAGTGGGTCTAGGGTTTCTGGGATTATGCTGTTGATGTGAGCCATGACCAGTCTTTCAAAGCACTTCATGGCTACAGACGTCAGTGCTACGGGTCGGTAGTCATTTAGGCAGGTTATCTTAGAGTTCTTGGGCACGGGGACTATGGTGGTCTGCTTGAAACATGTTGGTATTACAGACTCAGTCAGGGACATGTTGAAAATGTCAGTGAAGACACTTGCCAGTTGGTCAGCACATGCTCGGAGTACACGTCCTGGTAATCCGTCTGGCCCTGCGGCCTTGTGAATGTTGACCTGCTTAAAAGTCTTCCTCACATCGGCTACGGAGAGCGTGATCACATAGTCGTCCGGAACAGCTGGTGCTCTCATGCATGCTTCAGTGTTGCTTGCCTCGAAGCGAGCATAGAAGTGGTTTAGCTCGTCTGGTAGGCTTGTGTCACTGGGCAGCTCGCGGCTGTGCTTCCCTTTGTAGTCTGTAATAGTTTTCAAGCCCTGCCACATCCGACGAGCGTCAGAGCCAGTGTAGTATGATTCAATCTTAGACCTGTATTGACTCTTTGCCTGTTTGATGGTTCGTCGGAGGTCATAGCGGGATTTCTTATAAGCATCCGGGTTAGAGTCCCGTTCCTTGAAAGCGGCAGCTCTACCCTTTAGCTCAGTGCGGATGTTTCCTGTAATCCATGGCTTCTGGTTGGGGTATGTACGTACGGTCACTGTGGGGACGACATCATCGATGCACTTATTGATGAAGCCAGTGACTGATGTGGTGTACTCCTCAATGCTGTCTGAAGAATCCCGGAACATGTTCCAGTCTGTGCTAGCAAAACAGTCCTGTAGCTTAGCATCTGCGTCATCTGACCACTTTTTTATTAGCCGAATCACTGGTGCTTCCTGCTTCAGTTTTTGCTTATAAGCAGGAATCAGGAGGATAGAGTTATGGTCAGATTTGCCAAATGGAGGGCGAGGGAGAGCTTTGTATGCGTCTCTGTGTGTGGAGTAAAGGTGGTCTAGAGTTTTTTCCCCTCTGGTTGCACATTTAACATGCTGGTAGAAATGAGGTAGAACGGATTTAAGTTTCCCTGCATTAAAGTCCCCGGCTACTAGGAGCGCTGCATCTGGATGAGCGTTTTCCTGTTGATTAATGGCCTTGTACAACTCATTCAGTGCAATCTTAATGCCAGCATTGGTTTGTGGTGGTAAATAGACAGCTATGAAAAATATAGATGAAAACTCTCTTGGTAAATAGTGTGGTCTACAGCTTATCATAAGATACTCTACCTCAGGCGAGCAAAACCTCGAGACTTCCTTAGTATTTGATTTTGTGCACCAGCTGTTGTTTACAAATATACAGAGACCGCCACCCCTCGTCTTACCGGAGTCTGCCGTTCTGTCCTGCCGATGTAGCGTATAGCCTGCTAGCTGAATGTTGTCATTGTTGTCGTTCAGCCACGACTCCGTGAAACATAAGATATTACAGTTTTTAATGTCCCGTTGGTAGGATAACCGTAATCTTAAATCGTCCATTTTATTCTCAAAAGCTTGAACGTTGGCTAATAGGATTGATGGGAGAGGCAGTTTACTCGTTCGCCGTCGGATCCTTACAAGGCACCCGGATCTGCGTCCACGATATCTCCGTCTCTTCCTCACGCGAATGACGGGGATCTGGGCCTTGTTGGGTGTCTGTAGAATATCCTTCGCGAACGCCTCGTTGAAGAAAAAGTCTTCGTCCAACGCGAGGTGAGTAATCGCTGTCCTGATATCCAGAAGCTCTCTTTGGTTATAAGAGACGATGGCAGAAACATTATGTACAAAATAAATTACAAATAACGCGGAAAAACACACATAATAGTACAATTGGTTAGAGGGCTGTAAAACGGCAGCCATCTTCTTCCGGCGCCTATAGGGCCTAACTATAGTGAATGGGCGGAGAAGCACAGGGCGAAGATCTATTTCCACTTACATTCCTAAAAATAAATATTGTTCCATGCATTTGCCTCTTTTCATATATAATAAGAGAGGTCTGATTTTCTCCATGTATGCCTACCCCTTACTATAAATAATGTAGAGTCCCTTATACACGGAACAAAAATATAAATGCAACATGTAAAGTGTTGGTCTCATGTTTCATGAGCTGAAATGAAAGATCCCAGAAATGTTCCATACGTACAGGACAAAAAACGTATTTCTCTCAAATGTTGTGCACAAATTTGTTTACATCCCTGATTGTGATAATTTCTCCTTTGGCAAAATAATCCATCCACCTGACAGGTGTGACATATCAAGAGGCTGATTAAACAGTATGATCATTACACAGGTGCAGCTTGTGCTGGGGACAATAAAAGGCCACTCTAAAATGTGCAGTTTTGTCACACAACACAATACCACAAAGAATTGAATGTTAATTTCTCTACCATAAGCCACCTCCAACATCATTTTAGAGAATTTGGCAGTATGTCCAACCGGCCTCACAACCGCAGACCACGTGTATGGCGTCATGTGGGCGAGCGGTTTGCTGAAAATTTGTGGCCCCGTGTAGCTCAGTTGGTAGAGCATGGCGCTTGCGACACCAGGGTTGTGGGTTCGATTCCCACAGGGGGCCAGTATGAAAAATGTATGCACTCTAACTGTAAGTCGCTCTGGATAAGAGCGTCTGCTAAATGACTAAAATGTAAAAAATGTAAAAATGTCTGATGTGAACAGAGTGCCCCATGGTGGAGGTGGGGTTATGGTATGAGTAGGCATGAGCTATGAACACAATTGCAATTTGAATGCACAGCGATACCTTGACAAGATCCTGAGGCCCATTGCTGTGCCATTCATCTGCCGGCATCACCTCATGTTTCAGCATGATAATGCGGCAGGTAGCTTAGTGGGTAAGAGCATTGTGCCAGTAACCGAAAGGTCGCTGGTTCTAATCCCTGAGCCGACTAGGTGAGAAATCTGTCAATGTGCCCTTAAGCAAGGCACTTAACCCTAATTGTTCCTGTAAGTCACTCTGGATAAGAGCGTCTGCTAAATGACTTGTGTCACAAGGATCTGCACACAATTCCTGGAAGATGAAAATGTCCCAGTTCTTCCATGGCCTGCATACTCACCAGATATGACACCCATTGAGCATGTTTAGGATGCTCTGGGTCGACGTGTACGACAGCTTGTTCCAGTTCCCACCAATATCCAGCAACTTCGCACATCCATTGAAGAGGAGTGGGACAACATTCCACAGGCCACAATCAACAGCCTGATCAACTCTATGCGAAGCAGGTGTGTTGCGCTGCATGAGGCAAATGGTGGTCACACCAGATACTGACTGGTTTTCTGACCCACGCCCCTACCTTTAAAAAAAAAAGATATCTGTGACTAACAGATGCATATCTGTATTCCCAGTCATGTGAAATCCATAGATTAGGGCCTAGTGAATGCATTTCAATGTACTGATTTCCTTATAGGAACTGTTTATAATTTTGTTCAGTATATTTCAAAACTCAAGTCTCAAGCTAGGCTATATGATAACACTGGTAATAGGTCAGTTGATGTAGCCTATTAGCGTACTTGCAAGGCACATCGGAGCATAAATTGAAATATCTCGTTTTTTTATTTCACTGGACTGATTGTCATGTCTCAGCGTAGGGATGGAGAGAGTGCGAGTAAAAGTGGAGAAGCGTGTTTCATGATTTCTAAAAGTGCTGAATAAAAGCGGAGTTGTAGTGCTCATCATTGTCTCTGAATGTACTGAAACTGTCTTTAAGGCCCTCGATTAGATCAATGCAATCAGTGATTGGTATAGAGGGGGACTGGAGGCCCTTCATGGCGAAATCACTGATATCAAATAACTTGGCAAATGCTCCAACATCGTCTTCTGTACACAGTCTCTTGAAAAAATTGAACAGTGAGTTTTGTTTGGCCATTTGACTTGTTTTTGCTATCCAAGTTGGCTAGTGAGTCTTCGCTAGTTAGCTAACGGTGAGTAGCCTAGCCTACACAGCGATAGCTACTGTTTACTGCACATGGTATCAGTGCGGAGTGACACGTGCCAGAACCTGCCCATTATTTAGAAATTGATAAGCATTGTATTTTATTTTTTACAAAAAATGTGTATTGCTTTTTTTTTACTGGTAAATAATCAAGCATAATCCAAATTCAATACATAGGCCTAAATCAGGGCTCTCCAACCCTGTTCCTGGAGAGCTACCGTCCTGTAGGTTTTCACTCCAACCCTAATCTAGCAAACCTGATTCTAATAATTAGCTGGTTGATAAGCTGAGGTTAGTTAGTTACAACTGGGGTTGGAGCGAAAACCTACAGGAGCGTAGCTCTCCAGGATCAGGGTTGGAGACCCCTGGCCTAAATTAAATTGATTTTATGTACAGAACTAGATTTAATGTAAGATGTCCTTGAGTATCCTGAAAGGCATCTGTCAAATAAAATGTACTGCTTGCTATGAATTCTATCTGATGGTGTATGCATGTTTAGGCCAGTGCTTGACTTGGACTGAAATACCTGCTACTCATTTTGGGTGCCGATACCATTTATATTTAGATGCAAGAACTATTTAGATGCAATAACTAATTTTCTATAGGAGCTGCAGGAACTCAAGCAGAATAAAATTTGAGGTGCTGGTACTCAGTTCCGGTGAGCTCCTGCCCAAGTTAAGTACTGTGCTTAGGTAAAAAGACAAATAATGTCGCTTTTTGAATACTGACAAGTAAAACAAATTGGATGGGCCTGGCTCCCCAGTGGGTGGGCCTGCGCCCACCCGTGCGTACGCCCCTGGTGTGTGTTTTGTGTGTGAATGCATGTGCTTTTTGTGAATTTTTTCTGACATTGGCGCATGACAAAGTAACTTAAATAAGACACATGAAGGATCAATAACATGGATATACAGCCAGATCCATAATTATTGATAAAGATGAGCAAAAAAGACTGTTTAAAATAAATTATACACATACTGAGCTGTATTGTATGGTCATTTTATTTTATTTTGTGGTCAATAAACAATTCCTTTGTGAATTTTGATGTGTGCTTGGGGTTATTGTCTTGCTGGAAGATCCTCTTGCGGCCAAGTGTCAGCCTCCTGGCAGAGGCAACCAGGTTTTTGGCTAAAATGTCCTGGTACTTGATAGAGTTCATGATGCCGTTGATCTTAACAAGGGCCACAGGACCAATGGAAGCAAA
This sequence comes from Coregonus lavaretus, assembly GCF_964263955.1. NCBI lineage: Eukaryota > Metazoa > Chordata > Actinopteri > Salmoniformes > Salmonidae > Coregonus > Coregonus lavaretus. The sequence continues at coordinate 13,369,407 of NC_139994.1, forward strand.
ATAGCCCCATAACATCAAAGATGCACCACCATATTGTACAGTAGGTATGAGGTTCTTTTCTGCATATGCTTCCATTTTTCGACGCCAAACTCACCACTGGTGTACATGGCCAAAGATCTCTAAGACCTGCACTGCCTTGAGTTTGATAAACATCATTGGCACTTCGATTGGAACCTGTGCTATGGTCAGATTTTTACATTTACATCATTTAGCAGACGCTCTTATCCAGATTGACTTACTTGTGGAAAGATCAAGCACTCGTTTTAAAGTATGTTTTATCTTTCAAACCATTTATACATAATTTGATTTATTTGGCTGTGTACACATCTTCACTGTTAGGTATGACATGAAAATAGAGCTCTTTGGCTACGCACATCAGTGGTGGGATTAGGTTTGTATTAGTATAAAATAATATAATTTCCCTTTTTATATATATACAGCATAGCTCAGTATTTGAATTATTTATTTTATACAGTCATTTTTTGCTAATCTTTATTAAGGGTGTCAATAAATGTGGATCCCACTGTATATAACACTGATAATAGATTACCCAAGAAAGAGGCGTTAGACTACAGATCGAAGCTGGCCACAGGGTGTATGTATGTGTTCATATTCCGTTGCCTGTTTGGAGTTCTCTCACAGAGCAGAGACGGGGGGAGAACTAGAGGCTGCATGCAAGCCTGATTAACACTTTTCTCTCACACATTCAATATTCAACATACTGTAGCTTCAAGTCCACCAAAAATGAGACTATTTTGAGATCAAGTTGAGGAAATGTAAAAAAACGACTTCAATTTTAGATCTACGGTGTCCATGTTAGGAAAAGTCCTACTGAGATTGAGGTGGTCCTAATATGGACTCAGTACAGATCTGTGATGATGAGGCGTCTTATTGATCAGTGGATTCATAAAGAGGAAGAGGATTAAGATATAGCTCTTTTCAGGCGTTGACATAATCTGTGTTCTGATCACATCAGTGGGTGGATTGATTAGCAAGCACTGTCACACTGCTTTACACAGCCTGTCTCTGAGTTGATACATCAAAACAGTATTCAAGGGCAGCCAACATTGTGTGTGCGTGTGTGTTTTGTTGTGTGTGTGTGTGTGTGTGTGTGTGTGTGTGTGTGTGTGTGTGTGAGAGAATGAGAGAGAGACAGAGTGTGTGTGTTGTGCGTGTAAATGTTCACCACAGTGCATGCACGTCTTTCTGTGTGTGTGTGTGAGAGAGAGAGAGAGAATGAGAGAGAGACAGAGTGTGTGTGTGTGTTGTGTGTGTAAATGTTCACCACAGTGCATGCACGTCTGTCTCTGTGTGTGTGTGTGCGTTTGCCTGTGCATGTGTGCTAAAACACAAGCTCTTCAAAGCGTTGTCCTACAACCACTCGCACTATGCTCTTGCTGTTCATCACTTCCTGTCAATGATCAACACACTCTGCAGGCTCATTATCATACTTTAGCAGACGTTGACCTGAGAGAAGCTGACACTGCATGCTGAGTACCAGAGTAACACACTCTACCTGTCTACCTGCTACCTGCTTCTCACTAACACACACTGGGGATGATGACAGGAAGCAGGAATAAAGGATCCTAAGCAATACTTACCTTATATTAGTCGATAGAGTGAGCATTATTTTAACTTTTAAGATGTTTATATTTAAAAGGTTAAAGAATGTATTATACATGATTTGTAGCTACAGTAAGAGTTGGGGCTTGCCGGCTGTTTTCCAATGCAGACTTGTTCTCAGTCAGTGTCTGGGCCCATCAATCAGAAGTCACCTCCAGTTGGCCTTGCTGCCAGCCGGGAAGAGGATGGATGCTGTGAGTACAGCCTGCCACGGGCTCTCTGCTCCCATCTGCATGTACCACTCTGTCGTCAGTGTTGGCACGGACCTCGCCATGATGCCAGCCTGAGAGAAGAGGCACTTTCCTACCATCCAAATCCCTCTGTCCGTCTTACTCTTTCTCCATCTCTCTCACCCTACATCACTCACTTCATCACCAACGCCACACCAGCCTGAGAGGTGCTCTCTCCATCTCTCTCGCTCTGTCTCTCCCGCCATCATTTCCTTCATCACCCATCCCACGCCAACCTGAGTGACGCTCCCTACCCCTTTCTCCTTCTCTCTCTCCCTCTCTCCTCCATCTCCCCCTCCATCCTTCCCTCCATTTCTCCAGCTGGTGCTTCTGACCTGACTCCCACTCTTCTCCTCTCCTGTACCCATACCCCTGCCAGGCACACTGCTCACCCCTCTAGTGTCAATGACCCATCTTCTGTCTCCTCTCTTCTCTCCTCCCCTCCTCTCTCCTCCTCTCCTCTCCCGCCCCCCCTCCTCTCCACTCTCCCCTCCCCACCCCTCCCCTCCCCTCCCCTCCCCTCCCCTCCCTTCCTCTCTCCTCCCCTCCTCTCCTCTCACCATACTAGACATTGGACCAATCCTGCCAGTCCACTTAACAAACGCAGAGGGACAGCGTTAGGGGTGGACCACGCTGTGTTGATGGAGTGGGTGAGAACAGCAAGCTGGCAATTCGTCTACCCTGTAATGTTTCATAAAACAGGCGCTCCCATCACCATACAACAAGATGGCACAGGACTGTATTGTTAAAAAGGAGGGGTTTTAAACTGTTCTTCCTTGTCTAGTTTTAAAAGGGCTTGACTAATTTAGACGAAGCCTATGAAAAATGTATGTGATCTTTTAATTCAATTTTCCAGTTGGAGAAAATGTCACTCTCACCATGACTTCCTTATTCAAGAAACCAACTTTGTTTCGGAGACTGTCCCATCCGAATTCATATTTCTACCTATAAAACAGACATTTTCCTACCTTTGCGAGCCCAGTTAAAAGCGTATCCTTTCGAGTTTGGAAAAGATAGAGATATACAGTATTTACCACAACAGAACGAAAGGGACATTGATCTATTTGGGTGGATTGTAATTTAGACAAACATGGCTGGTCTCCATATAAAACGTGGGTAGAATAATCAGTGGCTGAACACTTGCTCAGAGGGATTACAATGTATATAATCAATACAAGGTACCTTATTTGACACCCTCTTCAGCAAGGGGACCAGCTCTGTAAATACAATAGGTAATAGGCTACATAGAAAATCATGGAAACTGAATCAGAGAGAATTACTTAATTGAAATCAAAGGGACACATTTGCAATATTCTATCAGTGTGTGCATGTGAGTGTGTGTGCATGCGTGTATTTGTGTGATCTATTCTAAAACCGTATTTTTCTTCTCTCTTCCCCCTCCGACCACTCCTCACCCCCTCTGTCCACCACCCTTTCACCCTACCAGCAGTAGCTACATTAGATACTGAGGCAGGAGGCCTCCTGGTTCGAGGTCAACGTGTTGACATTGATCTCGTCTTCAGACGGGTCCCCAGACATAATCTGTCAAAGCAATTCACATCATAAATGCCATTATGATCTGCAAGCTCTGGAGCAAGGGCTAAGGGAGATGTTGGTTTGGTGTGTGTGTGTGTGTGTGTGTGTACTTGTTTTCCTACCTTATCAAGACCCCAATGTCCTAACAATGCACCTGAATGTCCTGACAAAGTAGGAAGACAATCACTTTTTTGTCAAGTTTAAGGGTTAGGTTCAGGGTTTTGGGGTTAGGGTTAGGGTTAGGTTTAGGGTTAGGGTTTTTGAGGTTAAGGTTAGGGTTAGGGGTAGGTTTAATGTTAGGCGTTAGGGAAAATACGATTTCTTAAAAATGTTGTCTCCCCAAAAAGTCCTGAAATTTCACAAAAATAAAGCGTGTGTGAATGTGCGTTTGTGTGTGTTTGCTTGCTTGCCTGCCTATCTGTGATTGAATGTTACAGATATAGGATCTTCGTTTGAGCAAATTTGCTACAGCAGGAAAATAATCCTGCAGCAACAGGAAATGTTGTGGATAATAATTAATGGACATTTTTGTAGGGGGCATTTTTTATGTTAGGGAAAATCAAGTCTAAAATGTATACGCTTAAATGACAAACTTTAGAAGCATTTTAAAAGTCAAATAATTCTCAGCAACAATAGAGTGATCAAATTATGATACACATCTGTATGCGTCTTTGTGTGTGTGCATGCGTGCATTCTTTCGGAGGGAGAGGACTGCCACATTAATCACACTTATTTATTCATTTATTTCCCCCCTCTGCTGCGGCAGGCAGATTTAATTAATGACTTTACTGAGCTGATCGCCTGATCACAGTCTTGGCCATGCTTGGTCCCATTCCAACTCCCACTGAGTGAGTGAGTAATGTCCCTTACCTTCTGCTGCCATACATGTATATCTGCCTCTCTGGGCTTCTCCTAATGCCCCATGTTGGGGTTACTTCTCCTAATGCCCCATGTTGGGGTTACTTCTCCTACTGCCCCATGTTGGGGTTACTTCTCCTAATGCCCCATGTTGGGGTTACTTCTCCTAATGCCCCATGTTGGGGTTACTTCTCCTAATGCCCCATGTTGGGGTTACTTCTCCTAATGCCCCATGTTGGGGTTACTTCTCCTAATGCCCCATGTTGGGGTTACTTCTCCTAATGCCCCATGTTGGGGTTACTTCTCCTAATGCCCCATGTTGGGGTTACTTCTCCTAATGCCCCATGCTGGGGATATAATAATAATAATATAATATGCCATTTAGCAGACGCTTTTATCCAAAGCGACTTACAGTCATGCGTGCATACATTTTTGTGTATGGGTGGTCCCGGGGATCGAACCCACTACCTTGGCGTTACAAGCGCCGTGCTCTACCAGTTGAGCTACAGAGGACCACCCATACATACTTCTCCTAATGCCCCATGTTGGGGTTACTTCTCCTAATGCCCCATGTTGGGGTTACTTCTCCTAATGCCCCATGTTGGGGTTACTTCTCCTAATGCCCCATGTTGGGGTTACTTCTCCTAATGCCCCATGCTGGGGATACTTCTCCTAATGCCCCATGTTGGGGTTACTTCTCCTAATGCCCCATGCTGGGGATACTTCTCCTAATGCCCCAAGCTGGGGATACTTCTCCTAATGCCCCATGTTGGGGTTACTTCTCCTAATGCCCCATGTTGGGGTTACTTCTCCTAATGCCCCATGCTGGGGTTACTTCTCCTAATGCCCCATGTTGTGGTTACTTCTCCTAATGCCCCGTGCTGGGGTTACTTCTCCTAATGCCCCATGCTGGAGTAACTTCTCACACTTTATACATGCACAATACACTAAGTATAAAAAAAATTAAGGACGCCTGCTCTTTCCATGACATAGACTGACCAGGTAAATCCATGTGTGCCATTCAGAGGGTGAATGGGCAAGACTAAATATTTAAGTGCCTTTGAACAAGGTATGGTAGTAGGTGCCAGGCGCACCGGTTTTTGTCAAGAACTGCAACGCTGCTGGGTTTTTCACGCTCAACAGTTTCATGCGTGTATCAAGAATTGTCCACCACCCAAAGGACATCCAGCCAACTTAACACAACTGTGGGAAGTATTGGAGTCAACATGGGCCAGCATCCCTGTGGAATGCTTTCGACACCTTCTAGAGTCCATGCCCCGATGAATTGAGGCTGTTCTGCAACTCAATATTCCTAATGTTTTGTATACTCAGTGTATGTGTACAGATGTAGGATCTTCATTTGATCACCCTGTTGCAAGAGAACTTTCAAGGGATACATCTGTTACTCAAAAATCTATTAGGGGTGTGTGTGTGTGTGTGTGTGTCTGTTAACCTTTTACTGCCTGGGCTACATCAGGGTCACACAGAGAGTTTCTTGGTAGTCTTAAGCAAATCTACTTTGAAACAAAAGTATACACCTCACACACATAGTTATGGACTTAAAAAAAGAAGACACTTGTACCATGTCAGATATAGAGTTGAAATGTATTACATTTTGAGTTTGCATCCCAATATTACACTTTATATACAGTACAGAAGACTGAAATATAACAAAACCGTTTGACATAGAAACACCAGATTTTCAGCGTTACATTTTTTTTATTAATTATGAAATGATGAAACATATGAATAAGCTACCTACCACCCATGAGGTCAGTAGGGGCTAAGGGCTACCATCCCCTCGCTGTGTAACACACTCGCCCCAGTACATGGGATGCCAGTAGTTTAGCAATATATTTGTTCATCCATAGCATTGCTGCACATAGAACCCTACGGGGCAGATCAACTATCCTGCGCATTAATTTAAGGCAGCACATAGAACCTTACGGGGCACACTAAGGCAGCACACTGTTTAGTTTAAGGCAGCACACTGTTTAATTTAAGGCAGCACACTGTTTAGTTTAAGGCAGCACACTGTTTAGTTTAAGGCAGCACACTGTTTAGTTTAAGGCAGCACACTGTTTTAGTTAGTTACATTAGTTTAAGACTGTTTTAGGACTTCCTTTGCTTGAATTGCATTCTGTGCCCTGGATGATGTTCAACTCACTCTCCTTGGCCGGAGCGTGTGTCTGTGTGTGTGTTTGTGTGTGTGCATGAGTGCTGTGTGTACAATTGGCCTCTAAGATTGCTGCAGTCTTGTTGGTGACCTTTGACCCTCTGTACAGCCTCCCTGCCAGTGAGCTAGGGTATTTCAAGGGCCCTACCTTTCCTTCACCCAGGCTGGTGCAGATGGCTTAAAGAATCTCAATTGAAGTTCCAGTTGCTGTAGTAGACTAAGGAGTATTGTAAAGTGGAACATATGGCACAGGCCTGCATTGAATTGTAGTTTCCATATTCTTTTAAACTTTTGGGCAAATCACACATCGTCTTAAAGTTCTAGGCTATAGGCTGTTACTCAAGTTTAGCATAAGCCCTGTAAAGGTGTAATTTTCTCCCTGTGCATTGCTGAAAGGAGAGTATTTTCTAACAGCCACAAACCATTCCTGGTAATCGACTAATAAAACAGGGACTTCGCAGATCAGTTTGCTTAATTTCCTTCCAGTAAGTAAGCAAACTGTCGTAGTAAGTGTGTGTGTGTGTGTGTGTGTGTGTGTGTGTGTGTGTGTTGTGTGTGTTGTGTGTGTGTGTGTTGTGTGTGTGTGTGTGTGTGTGTGTGTGTGTGTGTGTTGTGTGTGTGTTGTGTGTTTTGTGTGTGTTGTGTTTGTGTGTGTGTGTTGTGTGTGTTTGTGTGTGTGTTGTGTGTGTGTATGTGGTGTGTGAGTGTGCATGTGTGTTTGTGTGCAAGTAAGTAAAGTGTCATAGCAAGTATGGCAGAGACTGACTCAGGAGACATGTATTTCTTATGACTTATGTTATGGTACAGTATTATGGTGCACTGTAACACACTTTCATTAAAAACTCAGTAAAATAGTACATTCTGAATTCATCCGAAAAGCTACTGATTCAAATAATAATTAGGTTAGCTGGAAACTGAGATTCCCTTTTAGCAAGTCTAATTACATATTTTCATCTCCCTCATTTTTATTTGTTGTGAAAATCCAATAATTGTTCCTGCTTGAATTTCATGAGCACAATCTTATAAATATTTAAAATTCACTCAGATATATTCTGAGAATTCTAAAAGATCTCTCTCTCTAAGGGGACAATGAGCAAGCTTGATTTTTTTAAACAAATATCCATACTACCAATAACTTTCAGTGAGAATGATGTAAAAAAGCCAACAAACTAACTTTGAAGTTGTTATTTTTGTCACAAATTCAGCCGAGGCTGCCCCTCCTCCTTGCTCGGGCAGGTTTCGGCGTTCGTCGTCACCGGCTTACTAGCCACTACCGCTCCATTTATCATCACTCCATTTGTCTTGTCTTGTCAATCACACACACCTGGTACTCATTCCCTCATTAGTCTGTGTATAAGTGTTCCCTCTGCCCCCTTGTCCTTTCTGAGTGATTGTTCATTGTGAGAGTGAGTAGCTCGGTTGAGCTACTCTTTCCTTGTATGTAGCCAAGGTGGATTTTTCCCTTGTGCTAGTTTCGTTTTGACGCTTGCTGCGCTTTATTCATGCACACTGAATAAACTCTGGATTTCGGTGTTTTACCTCCTGCGCTTGACTCCGTCATTCACACCTCATCACAATTTTAAGTCTAAGTGCTGGTGCTTCTATATGCAAAACATGTTGCCTGTCTGGGTCATGTTCAGTAGGGCACATTGCAGAAAAACATTTTGCAACAGAAACAAATCTGTGTTCTAATTGAACATGTTCAGCCAGTTGGCATACCTCCCCATTTTAAAACATTTTCTGGACAACAGAAATCTGTGTTCTAACTGGACAGGTTCAAGTATAGGCTACCTCTTTCATTCAAAACATTTAAAAACGTTTTCAGGACAACAAACATGTGTATTCTAATTGGAGAAGTTCAAGTATAGGCTGCCTCCCTGATTCAAAACGTTTTCACCCAGCTGAACACAACCCTGTCCCTGTCACACATAGACATGCTTTTAGTGGTGAGGAGGGGCAGAGTAAATAGGGAGTTGTGTACTTAAGTGTTTAATTATGTTCAGATCCGGTGACACTGTGCATTAGTCAGGCAGCACAGATGCCAGGGAGAGAAATGAGCTGTGGATTTTTTTGACTTTGACCATGATAACCTCTCATTAATTAAAGAACCAATGCTCTGGATTAATGCTGGTACCCTAGTGAAGATCACTCCTTTATTATAATGTGACTATGTATTCAGACTAATGGTGGAAAAACATGTTTGTGTACCACATATCAAAACACATATGAAATTCGTCGCCAGAGGAGAGTAATAGTCTGAGTCCCAAATGACAGCCTATTCTCTATATTGTGCGCTACTTTTGACCAGATCTGGTCCAAAGTAGTGCACTGTATAGGGAATAGGGTGCCATTTGGAATGCAGACAAGATCATTATACAGAGTAGGAAAGTATACAAATATGTTTATTGTTTCATGGTGTGTAGACGTATACGGTATGTGGTGAATGCAGCGTATGGATTATTGAAGAATGCATACAACTAACAAGGCAACAGTAAACATGAATGATGCAGCGCCCCCCCTTGGGCCAATTGAGATATCACGTGTGACAAACAGATTTCAGTGAATTACTATAGCTCCCGCCTTGGGCCAATCAGTGTCATTTTGTAAATGCCGGATCTCTATGGCAAGACGCAATATTCACCCAAGTTTCGTCAAAATCGGCCCAGTGCTGTCTGAGATATATTGCGTGTGACTAATGTACGAACGAACGAATGAACGAACGTATGACTAAATCCACAGTCCCTTCCCTGATTTCATCGTGGACGACAACTAGCATAGTTACCCTTGAATATGTATATATCCTGTGGGGAAACTCAACAAGTAAAACAGTGTGCTTTAGAAAGAGAGCAGGAAGCATATTACTCAAAGGAGGGTACAATTTAGGCAACATTATAATGTCCACTGCTACAGCACAGAAAGCAATGTTATCCAACTGCTGTGACACCAGAGTATTCAACGACAAACACCAAACTGAGTTGTGTTTATAACAGTGTGTGTGTTTTTGGTTTTACTATACCAGAAGTCCTCACAAGGATAGTAAAACAAGAACAATTCGGACATGTGGGGACATTTCGCCATTAGGATAAGGGCTGTTTTAGGTTTAGGAGTTAGGTTTAGGGTTAGGGCTACAATTAGGGTTAGGGTTAGAATTAGGGTTAGGTGTCAGGGTCAGGTTTAAGGGTTTGGGGTTAGGGTTAGGGATGAGTTTAGGGTTAAGGTTAGGGTTAGGTTAAAGGTTTAGGGTTAGGGTTAGGGGTTAGGGAAAATAGGATTTTGAATGGGAATCAATTGTAAAGGATAGTAAAACAATCGTGTGTGTGTGTGTGTGTGTGTGTGTGTGTGTTTGTGTGTCTCTCTCTCTCTCTGTGTGTGTGTGTGTGTGTGTGTGTGTGTGTGTGTGTGTGTGTGTGTGTGTGTGTGTGTGTGTGTGTGTGTGTGTGTGTGTGTGTGGAGTGAGGCTGGTTACTAACAAATAAATAAAATCAGATGAAGATTGACTCTCTGGAAAATCTGGCGCAGAAAAACAATAGCTTGATTGGGCGGCATACAGCCCAAATCTGAAACAATTAATGTGATGACATTTAATACGTATAATTAATGGCCTGAAAGTGTAGTCCTTCTGCAGCAAGGACTTGTTGAAAAATCATTTTGAAGAGACAGATTATAAAACCAAACAAATGAAATGTATCTCGGAATTACCAATAGATTGAGCAGTTGTTTAAAAAGTTGTAGGTGTAAATTCACTCTCTGCTGGCTGTTCATAACTGTCAGGTCTATATAGTGTCATGGTGGTGTGGTGCGCTTTCCCAGTCATCTTTCACCATTTGGTGGCCTCTGGAATCCCAGATAAACAGGTCAACACACACACACACACACACACACATGCACACATATACACACACAAACACACACACATGCCCATGTCACCTCTTCTCAGAGGAGATGGGGAAATCAAGGAGAGGGGGGTAATATTAGTAGAGTTAGTCCCAGTAAACGCACTGATATGATGTCTTGTGACTACCGTCTTAACACCTGAACCAGTATGAGTGCGTATGAGCTCACAATGCGACGTCAGGGGAATCAACAGAAGCGCCCCCTGGCGGAAATGGGGCTACTTAGGCTGCGTTTACACAGGCAGCCCAATTCTGATTTTTTGCTCAATTATTGGCAAAAGAGCTGGTCTGATTGGTCAAATCTGAATATAGAGGCATTCCACTGTAACACTACTGTCATATCATCGTGTTTTATTCAGCACACATTTCTCTTTTATCCAGTGACGTTTTAAAAGATAGAGAGAGGGGGTCTAGCACTGGAGAGCCAGAAGTTCAGTTCTTCTAAAGGGTGTGAGATAAATCATTCATATGGCAGACAAGCTGCTTGACATGCCTGACATCCCCCACCCCCTGTACCACAGACCATAGACATCAGCCAATGGTGACTCAGGACTTTTCGGGGATGATTCTCATCTCTCTCTATAACCCTTTTACTGAGTCACAGGCCGCGTTCCAAATGACACCAGATTCCCTATTTAGTGCACTACTTTTGACTTTTGGGATTTGTAGGGAATAGGGTGTTATTTGGGACTGCAGCCACAGTTTAGTCTAGAGGAGGGAGCAGGTGAGGATATCATCCTGTAGATTATTTACTTCAAGTTTAATTAAAGCCGCAATCTAAGATCTGTCCTTCCAACATTATATAATTGAAAAGTGTCAATCTGGTACATCTTTGCAAAAACCTTTGCATCAAGACACATGAAGCTTATGTGAGGACATTGTATTCAATGGGGGGAAGATTAGGATTAGTCCTTCTGTTTGATGATCACTTCAAGGAAAGGGAGGAATATTATTAGAGTGGTTACAAATGCACTTATACAGTACATTCGGAAAGTATTCAGACCCCTTGACTTTATCCACATTTTGTTACGTTCCAGCCTTATTCTAAAATTGATTAAATAATTTTTTTTCTCTCATCAATCTACACCCAATACCCCATAATGACAAAGCGAAAACTGTTTGTAGAAATTTTGGCAAATTCATTACAAATTAAAAACAGAAATACCTTATTTACATAAGTATTCAGACCCTTTGCTATGAGACTCGAAATTGAGCTCAGGTGCATCCTGTTTCCATTGATCATCCTTGAGATGTTTCTACAACTTGATTGGAGTCCACCTGTGGTAAATTCAATTGATTGGACATGATTTGGAAAGGCACACAACTGTCTATATAAGGTCCCACAGTTGACAGTGCATGTCTGAGAAAAAACCAAGCCATGAGGTCGAAGGAATTCTCTGTAGAGCTCAGAGACAGAATTGTGTCGAGGCACAGATCTGGGGAAGGATACCAAAACATTTCTGCAGCATTGAAGGTCCCCAAGAACACAGTGGCCTTCATCATTCATAAATGGAAAAAGTTTGGAACCACCAAGACTCTTCCTAGAGTTGGCCGTCCGGCCAAACTGAGCAATCAGGGGAGAAGGGCTTTGGTCAGGGAGGTGACCAAGAACCTGATGGTCACTCTGACAGAGCTCCAGAGTTCCTCTGTGGAGATGGGGAAACGTTCCAGAAGGACATCCATCTCTACAGCACTCCACCAATCAGGCCTTTATGGTAGAGTGGCCAGACGGAAGCCACTCCTCAGTAAAAGGCACATGACAGCCTGCTTGGAGTTTGCCAAAAGGCACCTAAAGACTCTCAGACCATGAAAAACAAGATTATCTGGTCTGATGAAACCAAGATTGAATTATTTGGCCTGAATGCCAAGCGTCACGTCTGGAGGAAACCTGGCACCATCCCTACGGTGAAGCATGGTGGTGGCAGTATCATGCTGTGGGTATGTTTTTCAGCGGCAGGGACTGGGAGACTAGCCAGGATTGAGGGGAATATGAACGGAGCAAAGTACAGAGAGATCCTTGATGAAAACCTGCTCCAGAGCACTCAGGACCTCAGACTGGGGCAAAGGTTCACCTTCCAACAGGACAACGACCCTAAGCACACAGCCAAGACAATGCAGGAGTGGCTTCGGGACAAGTCTCTGAATGTCCTTGTGGCCTAGCCAGAGCCCAGACTTGAACCCGGTCTAACATCTCTGGAGAGACCTGAAAATAGCTGTGCAGCGATGCTTCCCATCCAACCTGACTGAGCTTGAGAGGATCTGCCGAGAAGAATGGGAGAAATTCCCCAAATACAGGTGTGCCAAGCTTGTAGCGTCATACCCAAGAAGACTCAAGGCTGTAATCGCTGCCAAAGGCGCTTCAACAAAGTACTGAGTAAAGGGTCTGAATACTTATGTAAATGTGATAAACCTGTTTTTGCTTTGTCATTATGGGGTATTATGTGTAGATTGACAAGGGGAAAAAACAATTAATACATTTTAGAATACGGCTGTAAAATAAAAATGTGGAAAAAGTCTGAATACTTTCCGAATGCACTGTACATTTTTCCAGCCCCTTAGCTTTATATCATCCAAGGGGAGGGGCTGTAGTTGGGCTCAACTCAAATTCAGGATTGTGGCTTTAATAAATGAGATGCAAATGGCCAAGTTGAACATGCAGGAAGAACAAGATGGATTTGGTGGATTAGATCTGTATCAAATATGAAGGAATGAAGTGATGCTATTCTTAGTAGATTGGTGCCATATTTATTTTAACATCCTCTGTACTGTAACCAGTTATTACTGGCTTTTTACTTGACCACATATGAATAGAGAACACCCTTCTTCTGGGAGGTTTTGGATTCAAAACATAGATGATTTTGTATGAATTTGTTTGGATCAGTTAGTAACAGTGATGTGAGGTGAGGTGGCATAACGCTTATCAATGGCTTGGTGACATTCTAAAAAATGGTCTTGTTATTTCCGACAGACAGTATTTGGGGAATGGCAAGGAGAAATGAAGGGCATGGTCAAGATAGAGCTGGCGTCAAAGAGAGGGGCAGACTGGGGACGCCTGTGCTGCCGAGCTGAGGTCAGAGGAGTAACTGTGTGTTTCTATGATAAAGGCCTGTGCTCTAGCTACATAATCAACGCTGTAATGATAAAGTATTTTGTATGAAAACATCCATTGTGTTTCCCTAAATGATCAGGGAGAAGGGAGATAGTATTATGTTGCATTAGCATATTTATGCAACCTACTTTAGGTGGGAGTGAGGATAGGAGAAGGAGGGTTTGAAAGTTGTTCTTCCTTATCATTGAACGGTGGAGAGCGCCCTTGCTGCCTGAACAGGTTTCTCCTTATTCAAAGGTCATGTAACATCTGGCTAACATCTAGTGTAGCAGGCACAGGGAAGGATGACTCCCTGTATAACAACACCAAATCAACCCCTAAACCCTATGCTGATTTTGACAGGTGTAAGCAATATGGCAATAACTCCACCTTGCCCTCTGATAGGCTAGGTCGAAGTTTCACCAATCAAATCATCTCAAATCTCCGCAAGTGCATAGGGTGTAGGGTTTAGGGGTCGATTTGGGATTGGGCCAGGGACAATAACAGGAAGCGATCTTCATGTATAGCATAGTCATCTGAGTGGCTCGTGGCCAATGGAAGTGAGCAATGAACAAGAACCTATTTCATCGAAGTGAAAAGTGGACAAGGACACCTTACAGAAAAACCATGTGAAATTTCATGTGAAAGCATGTGTTTTTTCCATAAGGGTATGGCTGGTTAATATCTTGAAGGCACGGGGAAGGATGATCTTCCTGTACATACCAACAGTTATCTAATAGTACAGTATGTTACCTGAGTAACAGTGAGCCGTGGACAAATTACTAATTAGTGTTGTCAAGGTGTAAACAGCCTATCTCTAGCGTCTCCCAACCAGAATCCAAAATCAGCATAAACTGAACAGTGATATGTGCAGGTTATTATTGCTTGTGCTTTTAATTCATTGCTATATTGGATATGTAGTATGCCTGGCCGTCACTTCTCTTGGCTCCTAAGAACACAGAATACCATAGTGTGTCAGTGCCAAAAGCCGAGTGCATGCATCTCAATCACCTCTCACAGACACATGATGCATTTCAAAATGCTGTGAACAGCATCTTAATAACACTCATATTTACAGTGCCTTCAGAAAGTATTCACACCCCTTGATTTTTTCCACATTTTGTTGTGTTACAGCCTGAATTAAAAATGGATGACATTTAGATTTTGTGTCACTGGCCTACACACAATACCCCATAATCTTTCAAAATTAATTAAAAATGAAAAGCTGAAATGTTTTGAGTCAAAAAGTATTCAACCCTTTTGTTATGGCAAGCCTAAATAAGTGCAGGAGTAAAAATGTGTTAACAAGTCACATAATAAGTTGCATGGACTATGTGTGCAATAATAGTGTTTAACATGATTTTTGAATGACTACCTCATCTCTGTACCCCACACATACAATTATCTGTAAGGTCCCTTAGTCGAGCAGTGAATTTCAAACACAGATTCCACAAACACAAAGATCAGGGAGGTTTTCCAATGCCTCTCAAAGAAGGGTACCTATTGGTAGATGGTTTAAAAAAAAGCAGATACTGAATATCCCTTTGAGCATGGTGAAGTTATTAATTAGACTTTGAATGGTGTATCAATACACGCAGTCACTACAAAGATACAGGCGTCCTTCCAAACTCAGTTTCTGGAGAGGACGGAAACCACTCAGGGATTTCACCATGAGTTCAATGGTGACTTTAAAATAGTTACAGAGTTGAATGGCTGTGATAGGAGAAAACTGAGGATAATCAATAACATTGTAGTTACTCCTCAATACTAGTGAAAAGAAGGAATACAAAGCCTTATGTTTGGGGCAAATCCAACACAACACATCACTGAGTACCACTCTTCATATTTTCAAGCATGGTGGTGGCTGCATCCTGTTCTGGGTATGCTTTTCATCGGCAAGGACTAGGGAGTTTTTGGGGGGATAAAAAGAAACAGAATAGAGCTAAGCACAGGCAAAATCCTATAGGAAAACCTGGTTCAGTTTGCTTTTCAACAGACACTGGGAGACAAATTCACATTTCAGCAGGACAATTACCTAAAACACAAGGCCAAATATTGCTTACCAAGAAGAGTTGCTTACCAAGAAGACTGTGAATATTCCTGAGTGGCCTAGCTAGTTTTGACTTAAATCGGCTTGAAAATCTATGGCAAGACTTGAAAATGGCTGTCTAGCAATGATCAACAACCAACTTGACAGGGCCTAAAGAATTTTAAAAGAATAATGTACAAGTATTGTACAATCCATGTGTGCAAAGTTCCTAGAGACTTACCCAGAAAGACTCACAGCTGTAATCGCTGCCAAAGGTGATTCTAACATACATTGACCCAGGGATGTGAACACTTACGTAAATTTGATATTTCTGTATTTCATTTTCAATGAATTAGCAAAAACGTCTAAAAACATGTTTTCACTTTGTCATTATGGGGTATTGTGTGTAGATGGGTGACATTTTTGAATTCAGGCTGTAACACAACAACATCTGGAATAAGTCAAGTGTTATGAATGCTTTCTGAAGGCACTGTAAATATCTTTAAAAAACATACGCAAACAATAACTCGGACTGCATGCAGACCCTGCAAATAGAATATAGAGCAGGATATTTCATATTTATATTTATATTACTATATTACTTCCTCCTTCCCTACTGGATGACATGACAGCCTATTGTTAAAATGCAAAGCGACCCCTGGGAGCCTTAGAGATCATCGAAGTGTTCATCAAGGGCAAAGGGCTAATGAAAACTACAATAGGAGAAAACTGGTTGGCAGCCTATATTGGCACAATCCCCACAGCTACACCTCCCTCTCATCCTCCCTTCTTCCTCCCTCCTTCCGTCCCTGTCTGCAGAGGGAGGCAACGATGTCGGTGATTCAGAAAGGGATGATGGAGGGGCCTCCCAATCAGCAGCTGGATTCCAGGGCCCAATATGGTAGTGTTTAATCACATGGATGAGTCTAAAATGGTAAACCAAGTGAATGGTTTGTTGATTAATTTGGTTGGCGGCACGCCACGGCACGCTGGGCGAGGATTTGTCGGGCCCTCTGAAATTAGGTTGTTCATTGGAGTGCTAAGTTGTACGATTGGGCTATCATCTGGGAAATTCGCCATAATGGCGGAGTCCAGACAAAGCTGATAAGACTGTAAATCTGAGATGGGGGAGAGAAGGAGCAGGGGGATGGTAAAGGAAATGATCTGAGGAGACCAGAATCTAGAATACATCCGTGTCTGTCAGACTTCTAAGTCATGGAGAGACAGCAGGATTCGTATCTAACATAAATAAGTGAATGATATACCACTGAATGAGTTAATTGCCTGATCCTATTTTGTTGTTTGATCTTTGATTTAACTTTCTACCTATCTGGTAAATTAATGCTAAAAACATAATACACTTTGGGTCATAAATAAGTGATTTTTCATAATTCCTCTTCTCATGTGGAATAGTTTTGACCGTATTGACCTGCAGTGTGGGAGGGTTACAGATGACCGTAACATCATCCTCTCCCAGAGCATAGATCTCTCTTTTATAGTAGATAATAATATATACCATCTAGCAGATGCTCTTATTCAAAGCGACCTACAGTCATGCATGCATACATTCTACGTACATGTGGTCCCAGGAATCAAACCCACTACCCTGGCGTTGCAAGCTCCATGCACTACCTACTGAGCTACAGAGGACCACCACACAGGGATGTTCGGAGATTCAAAGTGCAGACCCTGGAAAGCCTTCACCTAAAAAGAACTAAGTTACCAGACATGTCAGTTTGGCTTCTCTTTCCATTACCAGTGCCAGGGAACTCCAAGAGCCTCTTTTAAAAAGCTTGAGAAGCCTCTGCTGTGTGTTAGTGTGTTTGTGTTAGTGTATCAGTGTCTGTGTGTTAGTGTGTGTTTGTGTTAGTGTATCAGTGTCTGTGTGTTAGTGTGTGTTTGTGTTAGTGTATCAGTGTCTGTGTGTTAGTGTGTGTTTGTGTGTTAGTGTATCAGTGTCTGTGTGTTAGTGTGTGTTAGTGTATCAGTGTCTGTGTGTTAGTGTGTTTGTGTGTTTGTGTATCAGTGTCTGTGTGTTAGTGTGTGTTCGTGTTAGTGTATCAGTGTCTGTGTGTTAGTGTGTGTTAGTGTGTTTGTGTTAGTGTATCAGTGTCTGTGTGTGTTCGTGTTAGTGTATCAGTGTCTGTGTGTGTTTGTGTTAGTGTATCAGTGTCTGTGTGTTAGTGTGTGTTTGTGTTAGTGTATCAGTGTCTGTGTGTTAGTGTGTGTGTTCGTGTGTTTGTGTTAGTGTATCAGTGTCTGTGTGTTCGTGTTAGTGTATCAGTGTCTGTGTGTTAGTGTGTGTTTGTGTTAGTGTATCAGTGTCTGTGTGTTAGTGTGTGTTTGTGTTAGTGCAGGGTTCTTCAATTCCGGTCCTGGAGGGCCGAAACACTTCTGTTTTTTATTTCTACCTGGTAGTTAATTGCACTCACCTGATGTCCCAGGTCTGAATTAGCCCGATTAGAAGGAGAGGATGAAAAACAGAGGTGTTTCGGCCCTCCAGGACCGGAATTGAAGAACCCTGTGTTAGTGTATCAGTGTCTGTGTGTTAGTGTGTGTTTGTGTATCAGTGTCTGTGTGTTAGTGTGTGTTTGTGTATCAGTGTCTGTGTGTTATTCTATCTCAGTAGGTTACAATACCAAATTATACAACTCCTGTGTAGTCTATGACCACCACAACTGCGATACTGTATAGAATAAATGACTCTTTACCAATGTTAACTTCTGTCTGTATCTGTGTTAACCAGGTCTGTGTGTAGATTAGTGTGTGGGGAATACAAGAGTGAAGCTAGTAGAATAAACAGTAAGGGGCTGGTGTCTACCCTGTTGTGTGGTCCCTGGACCCTGAAAGGTGAAGATAATTAACTTTCTTTCCTAGAACACAAGCAAAACACCGCGGTGCCAATCATTAGGGAGGAGTCACACCAGGGCGAGAGAGGAGAGAGAGGTCCAAGGTTTAATTTAGGTTGCGATGCCTCCCAAGTCCGTGCCCCACTTCTCAGCTTGGTTCAATGGTTTTAAAGGTGACATGCAGCTCTTGGCCTTGAGCAAAAACAATTGCTGGAGAGAGTATGGTCCGATAGTCCCACTTCATTTCTGAAAGCCAGGGAAGGACCCTCCTCTGCTTTATTTCAAGATACAGAGAACTAAGGCTGGGATTCAATTCGATCTGCGTTAGATCCAACTTGTAGCGCGATTGACATTTAAAGGTAATTTTCGATTGAGCCAACATAATTTTCAAATAGTCCTCCTGTGAAGTAGGACCTAGCATCAAACACCCACCTTCCTGAATCTCGTCACATATGCAGCATTTCATGTGAATGCAGTCTCCGCGAATGCAGAATCATTGCCTTTAAAAGGTGCAAAACTGAAAAGGGGTAATCTGATTGAATCCCTATGTTTATGCATTACTATATAGCTAGTTACATAAGTAATTACATGTATTTTGTTACATATATATCAAGGTATGGTCAATCACTGAAGAAAAACTAAGAGATTGCAGAACCTGTTTTGTTATTACTTTATTATTTATTTATTATTATTATTATCATCATTATTATTCAAGTTTAGATGTAACAGACATCTTTGCCATCTTTGTTGAATTTTTTGCATGTAAAACCTACAACACAAAAACGTAAAGGTGGTAGCAGAAAAAACTAAATAAAGAAACAAATCATCTAAACCCATCTTCTACGCAATAAAGTGTAAAAACAAGAAACAACATTCTAAAAATTATGGTTAAAACATTTACAAAAACATTTGCCTTTTTTGCCATGTCTGTGTCCACACTGGCTTACTGGCATCTTCTTGGCACAGATACTCCTGTCTGTCCATGGTGTTTCTTCTTCTTGTCCTCCTTATAGGCATGTTCACTCCTGCTAACTATTTTTGCAGTACCTGTGTATAGCATGCTAATAACACATTTAACATTATCCTCTTTCTTCCTTGGCAATAAAACAGAGTGCAAGCATTAACATATTTCAAATTAAAACTTCGCAAATTGAACACAAAAACTAAAATTGTTCCTTATGTTATTCGATATCATATGATAAATGCACCTGTGAATTATATTATTAATATTACAGTTTTTTGTTTCAGAGAGGCGTTTGCAGTAAAGCAGCATTGTAAGGCTATGTTTAGTTCATCGCTACTTCACGCAAATCCTTGCTTGTGAATCCCAGGCAGACTCTCGTTTAGTTCCCCGCTGCTCATGTATAAATAAGTATGTGTATCTAAGGATGGACAGTTTAGATTGAACTCATGCTAGACGCAGCAGCAGCAATGGGTGGACGTACACAGTACGCACACACGAGAGAGAAAGAGAGAGGGCGAGAAAGAGAGCGAGCGAGAGGACAGAGAGAGAAACAGTTTTTTGGGGGAGTGTTTTAGAGGCTAAATATGTCATCTACCAGCAAAATACAAACAAGCTAAATAGAGGGGTAATGTTGCTGTGTGGTAACTGTGTGGAAGTAGTATTTGTTTTGTCGCTCAAATGGTATTAATCCATCTACAGTGCCTTGCAAAAGTATTCATCCCCCTTGGCGTTTTTCCTATTTTGTTGCATTACAACCTGTAATTTAAATGGATTTTTATTTGGATTTCATCTAATGGACATACACAAAATAGTCCAAATTGGTGAAGTGAAATGAAAAAAAAAAATAACGGAAAAGTGGTGCGTGCATATGTATTCACCCCCTTTGCTATGAAGCCCCTAAATAAGATCTGGTGCAACCAATTACCTTCAGAAGTCACATAATTAGTTAAATAGTCCACCTGTGTGCAATCTAAGTGTCACATGATCTGTCACATGATCTCAGTATCTCAGTATATATACACCTGTTCTGAAAGGCCCCAGAGTCTGCAACACCACTAAGCAAGGGGCACCACCAAGCAAGCGGCACCATGAAGACCAAGGAGCTCTCCAAACAGGTCAGGGACAAAGTTGTGGAGAAGTACAGATCAGGGTTGGGTTACAAAAAAATATCAGAAACTTTGAACATCCCACGGAGCACCATTAAATCCATTCCAAAAAAAATGGAAAGAATATGGCACAACAACAAACCTGCCAAGAGGGAGGGCATTAATCAGAGAGGCAACAAAGAAACCAAAGATAACCCTGAAGGAGCTGCAAAGTTCCACAGCGGAGATCGGAGTATCTGTCCATAGGACCACTTTAAGCCGTACACTCCACAGAGCTAAGCTTTAAGGAAGAGTGGCCAGAAAAAAGACATTGCTTAAAGAAAAAAAATTAGCAAACATGCCAAAAGGCATGTGGGGGACTCCCCAAACATATGGAAGAAGGTACTCTGGTCAGATGAGACAAAAATTGAGCTTTTTGGCCATTAAGGAAAACACTATGTCTGGCGCAAACCCAACACCTCTCATCACCCCGAGAACACCATCCCCACAGTGAAGCATGGTGGTGGCAGCATCATGCTGTTGGGATGTTTTTCATCGGCAGGGACTGGGAAACTGGTCAGAATTGAAGGAATGATGGCTGGCGCTAAATGCAAGGAAATTCTTGAGGGAAACCTGTTTCAGTCTTCCAGAGATTTGAGACTGGGACAGAGGCTCACCTTCCAGCAGGACAATGACCCTAAGCATACTGCTAAAGCAACACTTGAGTGGTTTAAGGGGAAACATTTACATGTCTTGGAATGGCCTAGTCAATATCCAGACCTCATTCCAATTGAGAATATGTGGTATGACTTAAAGAATGCTGTACACCAGTGGAACCCATCCAACTTGAAGGAGCTGGAGCAGTTTTGCCTTGAAGAATGGGCAAAAATCCCAGTGGCTAGATGTGCCAAGCTTATAGAGACACACCCCATGAGATTTGCAGCTGTAATTGCTGCAAAAGGTGGCTCTACAAAGTATTGACTTTGGGGGGGGGGGGGGGGGGAATAGTTATGCACGCTCAAGTTTTCTGTTTTTTGTGTGTTATTTCTTGTTTGTTACACAATAAACCCCCCAAAAAATCAATTTTAATTTCAGGTTGTAAGGCAACAAAATAGGAAAAATTCCAAGGGGGGTGAATACTTTCGCAAGTCACTGTACATCCTGTCAATTACTTGGATGAGTTGTTATACTACAGCTCATTTGATGGAAAAAGCATTCAACATTGTTGATATTCAATGACTTATTTCCGTCAAAAGGCACCTGTTTTACCTGTCCATGGAACAAGTAGGAATTCATGCTATGTTCAAATTAAGTCCTTAAAGATAAGACTTAATAAAAACCAAATATTAGAGTATTATATAAATTTCAATTTAATAGAGATACAAAAAATGGGCCTTGTGTACGATATAGTCAGTTTATATACCTGGACAGGAACCCCCATGATGCCCAAAGCTATAATACTCACAGAACATGATTTATGACCAAGCTACATCAACTTCTCTTTAAAACAAAACATACAGGATGGACAAAGTCCAATACAGAGCATTTTGACTATAAAGCATTACAATGTGTATGAGGAGGAACACACAAAGAAAGAAAGACATGGAATGGATAGTGCCTCTCTGTGGCATTCAAACAAACAGAAAAAATACTTTGACTCCATTTCATCTCCCATTCAACCTTCTGACAAAAGGCCTCTGTTTTTTTTTTTTTATGTGATCTATCGTCCTGTCCTCATGAGAGAAAAATACTAAGAATTGCAGGCATTTTGCTTCATTATCTTGTTTGCTACATTTGCAAATGTAAACAGTTTTGCAGAGCCAAGCTCTTGGCCATTTACTCAAATGGAAAGTCAATGTTGCATATCAACATACCAGGTAGAAAATACTTTGTAGAATATATCAGGCACTGATATTATGCATTTCTCATATTAACAACTTAGAAAAAAATATGTATTTTTTTATTTTACTTCCTTCCCAAATGTCTTTAGTGATATAAGGTTTGCATCCTAGCAACTTAAAATGTCTAGAGGAAATTCTGTGATATGTCTCCCCCCCCAAAAAAAAATTACGGTAGCCATAACTAAAATACATTAAAACAAGAGCGGAGACCAATGCGACTGAAACCACTCTGCTGGCTATGTTTCTAAATCAGCCATGTGCGTTCCCTGAGGACGTTTATTTGAGGACAATCCAATCACTAGTCATCACTCTGCCCATCCATCGTGGATGAGATTATGACAGACGACTGACGTTTCCCATTTCCTCACTTTACATATCAATTCACACATCCTCATTCTGTATGGAACATTGAATCAACCAGGTAAGAGAACATTGATGAGTAGCACAACCAACCCACTGAATAATAAACCAATCCCAAAAACATGTAGATGTACCTTGTTGTTTGCTGAACTGCTTTGTCAAATGAACACTTCTGAATATTTATTTTTACAATAGCAAAAAAAAACAAAAAACAAAAAAATAAGCGGCTACTTGTAGTACCATTTTCTTCAAAAGCGTATTCCTTTACAAAAAAAAGAAAAAGGAAATAACAAATCACTTTTTCTGTATTAAGTCCAATATAAATGTTTAGATGATATTAGTTCCCTACACTGGCTGCGGAGGCACAGAAGCTATCATGGCACATTTAGCAAAAAGTCTCATTCAATCATTACAGTACGTTGTTTTTGTCCGTTGAGTTCTTTTTCATACTGCTATGCTTGTGCTAGAATTCCAAGTCTGTGGGTCGCACCAAAATCACACAGAGTCCATTGGAGCATCGGCCTTAGTCTCAGCCTCGTCGGTGGGCCGGTGAAGCCCTCGCTGTATGTGTGTGGTGAAGTCATACTTGTCTGCGCAGGCGTGCAGGCAGATGCTGCACTGGAAGGGCCCTCCGTCGGCGTGGCAGCTCATGTGCAGGGCGTACATCACCTCATCCAGGAAGACGATGCCACAGTGGACGCACTTACTGGTCAGCTCGTCCTGCGTGCTCTGGTCCACCCTCTCTGGCTTAGCTGCAACGGCTGGGGGAGGTGGCTGGGGCCATGGCCCCTCTTCTACTTCCTCCTTCTCCTCTTCTCTCTCCTGCTGCTCTCTCTCCTTCTCTTTCTCCTTCTCTACCGGGATCATGGGCAAGGCCCGTTTGTCGGCGCTGCTAATCCTCTCCTTGGCAGCGGCAGTGGAGCCATTGGCGGTGGGGGCCGGTTTGGAATGTTTGATGGCCAGGTCGAGAGGGATGTCACTCTCGGGGCCGGCGGGAGGCGGGGAAGGAAAGTGTGAGGGCAGGCTGAAGGTGGGGTAAGGCACAAAGCTTTGGCAAGGGTTGGGCAGACCAGGCATGTGGCCTAGGTAGTGTGGGTTGCCCGGCACAGACATCTTATACTTAGTCCAGAAGCGCAGCCAGTCGGCCTCGCTCTGCAGGTCATTGTGGATAAAGGGCAGGCTGAAGAACGGGTACTGGTACTTCTCGATGGGGCTGCCTGGCGGCGAGTAGCTAGCCTGTTTGGAAGGACGCATGTACTTCTCGATGGGGCTACCCCTCTCGGAGGCCGAGCCGCCTTTCCCCTCCGAGCCCATGTGATGGACCCCGGCTGAGACCACCCCGTTCCCCTCCACCCCTCCCTCCGCAGGGTTCTTGTTATGTATGTGCAAAGGAGGCATACGCTTGTGGATCTCTAGGGTCTGGCTGACCAGGAAGGCATGGGTGGAGCGGGGGCTGGGGTGGCCCTTGGCCCCAGAGGAGCCGTAGGCCTCGTACTTGCCCAGGGCGTTCGGGGGCTCCACTCCACGAGGGACGGGCCCTCCGTCTGAGCCTGGCCCATCCTCTCCTGGCCGACGCTCCAGGGGACTGCCATTAAGGCGCTCCTCGCTGTTGACCCGCTGCTGCTTGGAGCCCACGGGTTCGGAGGGCAGAGGGTCGGGGTTGAGGCGCTTCCGCGTGCGCCGGCGGATGATCTGCTCGCCGTTGTTCTGCTTGATGATGTTCAGCGGCCGTGGAGTCTGGTGAGAGACAGATATACATTTGATTTATTTATGTAGCGAGCCATTCATAAAAAATGTTGCTAAAGATCCCTAAATAAGAAAAGCAATCACCTAAGCAATTTGATAATGGAGCATAGAGTAATTACACAACATCTTACAACACTAAAAGAATGACTGCAATATAAAAAGCATGGGGACTCGGCGAGTCAGGCTCTAGTCAGTGTAGCTTAATCCTGATAGTGACAGCTTCTGTTTCCTCCACTGCTCCCCCTCTAACCCCCATCCCCCCCACCCCTCCGTAACCCCCCTGCACCCTCTGCTCCCTAGCCGTCACCCAGTCACAGCTGGGCAGACAGGAGACACGAGCGTCTGGCCTCCATCTAGCGCTGGCACACAGACAGGCCTTGCCCCAGGGCAGCTCACATTGCTTATTAGAGCCCTACAAGGGGATACGACCTACTGTAAATACTGCAGGAGTGTTGGTGTACTGCAGATGGCACGCAACCGTTTAAATGGGAACACATTTACTGCAAGATCCACAAAATAATGGATGTAGCCTACAGTATTCTCTCATTAACTGGCCAATTCATTTTTGTAGCCACCAGGCAAATACAGTAATCATTAAATTCAGTGATTACAATCGCAATATATTTTTTGAGTGTCAAGCTTAAGGTCATCATTTATTCATATTCTATATTTGTGTGTGATATGACATGCCTCAAGCATTGACTTGAAAATACAGAAATATCCAATATAATCCGGGAAATCGAAGCAAGAATTCTGTCAGTCTACCTTTAGGATACGTTTGAAACGGAGGAGAGAAATGAACGTTCTTGTCCTCATTTATCACCCAGGCCTTTCATTCCTTTCCTGTTCCTTTCTTTTTTCCTCGCCTTCAAGTCATTCTGCCACAGGTAGAGTCTGGCATTCACAGCCAACTCCTGTCCGGTGACACTTAACACGGCAATGCCGACGGACACATTTTTATACAAAAGTTTCCCCCGCTTTCCATGGAAATTTCCCAGAAATCAATGGGAGCCCAAACAAATAGGTGCACGGAGAGCGATAGAGAAAAAAAGTCTAACGGATGTGTGGCCATTTTTATTCCATCGATTTGCTCTCTAAACATACTGTATATGGCCAGAGAAGAAATGTCCAGAAGAGAATGTGAATAAAAGGGATCAGATTGGCCCTAGTGCAGACTTACTTATAGGTGTGAAAAGTCCCTGAGGAATCAATTCCACACCGTACCGCTGCCTACCCCCTTATCTTAGTGATGGAGAATCCGTTGACATGTTCCCGGGGAAAGGAAACCAATCAAAAAAAAAGAAGGGGGAAGCATGAAAAAAGAGGAAAGAAAGGTTTGATGGCACAGGTCGATAGGAAGAAGGGAAATGATCATTTTTTCCTTTAAGGCTAGTACACTCTTAGAAAAAAGGTGCTATCTAGAACCTAAAATGGTTATTCGGCTGTCCCCATAGGAGAACCCTTTGAAGAACCCTTTTTGGTTCAAGGTAGAACCCTTTTGGGTTCCATGAAGAATCCTTTCCACAGAAGGCTCTACATGGAAACCATAAGGGTTCTACCAGGAACCAAAAAGGGTTCTCCAACCCTTTTGGAACCCTTTTCTCTAACAGTGTACTGATGTAGGATCTTAATTTGATCACTCTTTTGTTGCTGAGAACAGCAGGAAATGCACAGCAGGAAATGCAAAGTTGTAGTTTATTCTATGTTTAAAAAGGCTTCTAAAGTTTGTAATTTCCACTTTAAAATGTCAGACTTGATTTGCACTAACGAAAAATGTATCAACCCCTACAACAAAAGTCATGAATTATAATCCACATAATAATCCACATTCCCTGTTGCTGCAGGATTAATTTCCTGCTGTAGCAAACTGGCCCAAATTAAGATCCTACATTTTCCCCTCCTTCCCCCTCAACTACAGTATGGTTATTTATTCAGAAACATAGAGGCCCTACACCAGTGGTCACCAACCGGTTCTACATTTCTGTAGAAAAGCCAACGATACCTACCTACAGCGTCATTGTGTTTAGGTACACCAGATGGAACGCTGCATTTGCCTTGCAGCATTGCGTTGCAGAAGCAGTCCCAGTGGGTTCTGTGTGGTGCATATGTTGGACAAATCGAACGTATGCATCAAATTGTTTGCGTAGGCGGCTTGACAGAAATGGTAGCAGAAGGTGAATGTTTAACTTCTGTTGCACACATATCCAGATCATGCTGCGTACCATTTTGCACAATTACGCTGTAGGTATGATCAAAAGGCAGTTTTTTTTGCACTGTTGGCGGTAGGTGCACTTGATTCAGAAGCCCTGCGTACCGGGTAGGCAAAGTGTTCCCATTTTGAACCATTTCATTTGTCTGAAAATACAAACTTATCCGGCGGACCGGTAGATCTGTGGCTAAATCTAGTGCCTACTGCGCTGGCCAATCGGGTAGGTCAAATCACTGTGCCTACAGCTTCCATGACCCCGGAAGTTTGATACTAGCCTACGTGAGATTTCATAACTTTTAAAACCATGACCAGAGAGAGACTGTCAAAGAATACAGCAAAAAGCTGCTGTTTTTATGAGTGAGTTCATATCTAAGTTTTTATTCAGCACTGTCAACACTGTTTTTATTTAACACTATTACAAAACATCAAACGCACTTCTCCCTACTTCCAATCGCGGACCCTCTGCTGCGCTCTCTCTCCCTATACTGAGACTAATGTTGTGTTCAAGGCAACTGGGAAATCAGGAAAAAAACAAGATCCGACTGGGAAAAATCATTTTGAACGATCATCCAACTCGGAATTCCAAGTCGGAAACTCAGGCATCTTTCTAGAGCTCCGGCTTTCCAACCTGAAGATCACTGACGTCATGATTTGACCTTGTTTTTATTCCAAGTTCCCAGTTGTCTTGAAAGCACCATGACCATCAGATGCAGGTACCATCAGTCCAGTAAAATAAAAAAATATTTGCAAATTATTTAAATGTATGCTCAGCTGTGCCTCGCCAGTGCTACACAAACTGATCAAAGCTTGAGGTTTGAAATATGGAACAGTTGTATCAGTCATACACATCTTCCATTGCTCTATTACAACACTTAATTCCCTACGGTAAATGAAAGCTGTGGAAGTTTTCCCCCTCCTCCCTCGGTCTCTCTCTCAGCCAGATGTCAAGGCTGTCTATCTCGAGCAGCAGGAGAGAAGCAGAGGATGATTCAGACCAGAAGAAAGAGTGCCCTCTACTGACTGGAACATTCTGAAACCTCTCTCTCTCTCTCTCTCTCTCTCTCTCTCTCTCTCTCTCTCTCTCTCTCTCTCTCTCTCTCTCTCTCTCTCTCTCTCTCTCTCTCTCTCTCTCTCTCTCTCTCTCTCTCTCTCTCTCTCTCTCTCTCTCTCTCTCTCTCTCTCTCTCTCTCTCTCTCTCTCTCTCTCTCTCTCTCAAAAAGTTACAGACACACAAATATCATATCCCTAAGACATGCTAAGCTCTCACCATTACAATAACATGGGAGGTTAGAATTCTTTGGCCTACTTTAATACACATTTAAGTGAATTTGTCCCAATAGTTTTGGTCCCCTAAAATGGTGCTGTAATTTTTTAACGGTTCACCCGATATGATTGAAAATACCCTCAAATTAAAGCTGACAGTCATAGTCATCGTATCATGTCAAATCCAAAGTGCTGGAGTACAGAGTCAAATCAACAAAAAATTTGTCACTGTCCCAATACTTTTGGAGCTGACTGTATTTGCTAATGGCATTTTTCTGCAGACAGATCCAAGCCTAACAAAAGGTAGGGCCATGTTTAGTCAACAGTATAGACAACAGATTAACAGTACAAGGTCACAGACACACACAGAAAGGTCATCTTCATTCTACCACCATCTTTATCTTTTATGTTTCTTTCTGCAATAGTTACCCATAATCACCTCGCTTACAGGATGTGCTGTTTCCATCCATCTAAGCAACTGTTCAACTCCAATACCTATTTCAATAGTGTTGCTGTGTCTGTCTAGACCGTCAGTCGTCTCCTGTTGTTGTATGTCACCAGAACAAATGTGTCATTCATTAGAAACAAGAACACTTTCATCTCACACTGTGCTCATCTACTACACACAAAGGCCTACACAATACAAAAGCCTTGGCATTTCCAGACAGTACTGTACAAATGGATAAGCTTCAATAAGCTATGCTACCTTTCTCTATGCTGCCTCGCTCTTCAACAAGCTAGTGCTTTCATCACAGGTTGTGTCCCAAATGGCACACTATTTCCTATATAGTGCACAACTTTTGACCAGGGCTTTGGTCAAAATAAGTACACTATGTAGGGAATCGGGTGCCATTTGGTCCGTCACCTCTCTCTGTCACCAGCAGCAGAACTTTTCAAAACGTCTCAGGAGACGGTTTCGAGTATGGCAGTATTGTTTTCTGTCAGTGTGACCAACGCTGGAGTGCACTTTGGCAACTGTAAAGAGGCACAGACTCTTCAGACAGAACAAAGTAACGTTGCCACTTCGATTAGTTTTTACACCCCAGTATTGACGCACACACACACAGGGCATATGCTCCCCGCCGCCCGTCAAGTCCTATTATTAGAAGATAAAATCGGAGAGACATTTATTGTTGCAATGTGCTATGGCATGAGGAGTCCAGAACTCCATTACAGGCCCACTACAGCACCGGTTTATGAGGTGCTATTATGGAATTATTTCTGTATAGCGTATAAAACTTTTATTCAAATGTATAAAAATACTACTGCCATTGGCCGGGGCCGATGAACACGCCTGCAGATTAAAACGTCTTCATCCCTGATTAATTGCAGCCACCCAAGGACCTCCTAAAAGACAAGCGATGGTGATGTTCTGTTAAACGAGGCCCTCGCTACACTGCTGCAATATCCAGGTGGTTTCCGGTGAGGACAGAACGAACAAGTGCACATGTGGCTATCATGACTCAGTCCCCACTGGGAGGATGGGAGGAACGCTCGCCAAGAACAAACAAACAATCTCACGAAAACAGACAATCCAGACTCTGAGTGTTGAGCAAACGGATTTGGAACCCGGCAGACTTGGAATCCCCTTCTCTCCATGTCATTTATTAGCAGCTAGTGGAGCGTGAAGAGTTATGCATACAACCCAACCTGATGGTCCACTGAAGTCTACCTCCTCACTAACAACTAGCAAGGAGCAGTAACAACTAACACATAAACAAGCCCAAACAACAGGCCAGTTCCAGCATGCAGGTCCAGAGGCGCACAGAGACGAGAGTAACAGATTATGAGTATCACGGAAGTTGTGTCCCCAATGGCCCCCATTCCCTATATAGTGCACTACTACCCATAGGCTCTGGTCAAAAATAGTGCACTATGTAGGGAATAGGGTGCCATTGGTGATATAATGGAGTCAACCACAGTAATTTTCAACATGTCTAAAGGTGGATCACCATAACACCAACTTAACAGTGCATCATAAGAGAAAAAGAGAATGAAGATACAAACTTCCACTGGTGCACAAACATAATTGTACGTATTGCTATATAATAATAACTACTATCTGACATTTTTTCTATCTATGCTTTAAGTTTAAGCATGCACTACAATATAAATGATATACAGTGGGGGGAAAAAGTATTTAGTCAGCCACCAATTGTGCAAGTTCTCCCACTTAAAAAGATGAGAGAGGCCTGTAATTTTCATCATAGGTACACGTCAGCTATGACAGACAAAATGAGGAAAAAAAATCCAGAAAATCACATTGTAGGATTTTTAATGAATTTATTTGCAAATTATGGTGGAAAATAAGTATTTGGTCAATGACAAAAGTTTCTCAATACTTTGTTATATACCCTTTCTTGGCAATGACACAGGTCAAACGTTTTCTGTAAGTCTTCACAAGGTTTTCACACACTGTTGCTGGTATTTTGGCCCATTCCTCCATGCAGATCTCCTCTAGAGCAGTGATGTTTTGGGGCTGTCGCTGGGCAACACGGACTTTCAACTCCCTCCAAAGATTTTCTATGGGGTTGAGATCTGGAGACTGGCTAGGCCACTCCAGGACCTTGAAATGCTTCTTACGAAGCCACTCCTTCGTTGCCCGGGCGGTGTGTTTGGGATCATTGTCATGCTGAAAGACCCAGCGACGTTTCATCTTCAATGCCCTTGCTGATGGAAGGAGGTTTTCACTCAAAATCTCATGATACATGGCCCCATTCATTCTTTCCTTTACACGGATCAGTCGTCCTGGTCCCTTTGCAGAAAAACAGCCCCAAAGCATGATGTTTCCACCCCCATGCTTCACAGTAGGTATGGTGTTCTTTGGATGCAACTCAGCATTATTTGTCCTCCAAACACGACGAGTTGAGTTTTTACCAAAAAGTTATATTTTGGTTTCATCTGACCATATGACATTCTCCCAATCCTCTTCTGGATCATCCAAATGCACTCTAGCAAACTTCAGACGGGCCTGGACATGTACTGGCTTAAGCAGGGGGACACGTCTGGCACTGCATGATTTGAGTCCCTGGCGGCATAGTGTGTTACTGATGGTAGGCTTTGTTACTTTGGTCCCAGCTCTCTGCAGGTCATTCACTAGGTCCCCCCGTGTGATTCTGGGATTTTTGCTCATCGTTCTTGTGATCATTTTGACCCCACGGGGTGAGATCTTGCGTGGAGCCCCAGATCGAGGGAGATTATCAGTGGTCTTGTATGTCTTCCATTTCCTAATAATTGCTCCCACAGTTGATTTCTTCAAACCAAGCTGCTTACCTATTGCAGATTCAGTCTTCCCAGCCTGGTGCAGGTCTACAATTTTGTTTCTGGTGTCCTTTGAAGCTCTTTGGTCTTGGCCATAGTGGAGTTTGGAGTGTGACTGTTTGAGGTTGTGGACAGGTGTCTTTTATACTGATAACAAGTTCAAACAGGTGCCATTAATACAGGTAATGAGTGGAGGACAGAGGAGCCTCTTAAAGAAGAAGTTACAGGTCTGTGAGAGCCAGAAATCTTGCTTGTTTGTAGGTGACCAAATACTTATTTTCCACCATAATTTGCAAATAAATTCATTAAAAATCCTACAATGTGATTTTCTGGATTTTTTCTCTCTCAATTTGTCTGTCATAGTTGACGTGTACCTATGATGAAAATTACAGGCCTCTCTCATCTTTTTAAGTGGGAGAACTTGCACAATTGGTGGCTGACTAAATACTTTTTTTCCCCACTGTATGATACACAAAGACAGACTGTCTTTCATAACACAAAACCCCAGCTGGGTCAAGCTACCTACAGGGAGTCAAACAGTTCAAGTTTCAGTTTCAAGTTTTATTAGTCGTATGTACGGGAATGAAATACTTACTTGCAGGTTCCTTCTCGACAATGCAACAACAATAAGAAATAATAAAAGATAAGAATACCAACATAAAATTAATGGCTCAGTAGAATAGAACAAACATTTTAGTAGAATATAATAAAAATGTTAGTTAGGTTCTATCTAACTTAAGAGTCTGGAGAGTGTGTGATCTTAGGAAAAGCTCACTCTCTCTCTCTTTCCCTCTCTCTCTTTCCCTCACCTCTCTCCCTCTCTCTCTGTCTCTCTCTGTCTCTCTCTGTCTCTCTCTCTCACTCTGTCTCTCTCTCTTTCCTTCTCTCTCTTTCCCTCACCTCTCTCTCTGTCTCTGTCTCTCTCTCTCTCTCTCTCTCTCTCTCTCTCTCTGTCTCTCTCTCTCTCTCTCTCTCTCTCTGTCTCTCTCTCTGTCTCTCTCTCTTTCTCTCGGTCTCTCTCTCTGTCTCTCTCTTTCTCTGACTGTAGTAGGCCTGGTCAGCTGGACTGGAGCTGGTTTAGACCACCAGATGGCCTGGCCAGTGAAAGGGCCTCTTGTAGCAGGGCTCTCTGGAGCCTGGCTCTGTCTCTCTCCCTCTCTGGCCGAGTCGACCACACCGACTCAGGGAGCCTCCTGTGTAGATCCCCCCACCACCCAGGCAGCCGGTTCAGTCGCCTTCAGGCATGCAACACGGCCTAGAATACACTGGACTGGCGGACTCTGTGGACTCTTACCCAGTCGTAACCGAATTACCGAGATTAAACATAAAAATGTTAACGTTGAGTGACGTGCAGAGACAAAGGCCTCCTTGTTTCCGAGGGGTAATTCCTCACATGATGTCACATTTGCCTACCCATATGTTTTCCCAGACACTATTTCATTTCAAAGAGCATTGAGAAGTACGTCTTGGAAGGTTCCAGCCCAAGCCGTGGTGGTTTACTCGCCAGAGAGAAAAAATATATACAGTTTGTGTATTCAAAACCAACATTTAATTCTGAAAGAGGTATAGGGCCTGTGAACTAAATCCAGTTGTAAAATCCTCAATGATTGAGAACATTGACCTATTTCAGGATAACATGTCGAAGTCTGTTACACAATGGCAATCTCCCCATATCTACAGCATTATAATGATAACATTCCCATTCGGGAACTGCATCTTTCCCTTTCAAGACGATTTGATACATATCTAGAGACATGGGCTCCGATACGATACAGGAACGATACTTTTAGTTTGATATGATTCGGTGCGATTCGGTATGATTAGAGAACGAATCGATGCGATTTGGTTCGATGCGATTCAATGCACTAACATTTGTTGCTTAAACATTCATTTTCCATTCTAAATTAAAAATCTGATGCTGATGGAGCTCATGAGCCATGTGTGTGTTTGTGTGTTTGTGAATGATGTACGTCTATGGTGTATATCAGGGATCATCAACTAGATTCTGCTGCGGGACGATTTTTTTGTGAGCGGATGGTCAGGGGGCCGGAACATAATTACAAATAATTTGTAGACTGCAAATTGACCGCAAGAAGCCCAAACAGATATAACATTTGACTAAAACATAATCATTTAAAGCCTTGTTTACATTTGTATACGATCACATATATCTCTCTATTATGCGAGGGAATACTTTGAAACGGATTTCCAAAATGTTAATCACTTGAAGCTGATTTTCTGGTGTGTTTAGTCTTTTATATCCAACAATTAAAACATGATGATAATAATAATAATTGGGGGGCCAAATAAAATCAAAGTTGGGAACCCTGGTGCATGTACTGTGTGTGTGTGTAAATGATGTATGTCTATGGTGTAGATACTATGCACCTGATCAGAGCCATAAGGGAGACTAGGCATCTACTATCCCACCACTATTGGATACGGAAGAGCAATGTAGCCTGTGTTTTCTGTCCCCCCATTTTGGTTCTGAAATCACCGTCACCCACTAACCATTTTTTGCAAATTAAGCTTTTACTGCAGTGGGCTAAATTAGCGTCACACAGAGTGTTTCTTGGTAGTCTTAAACAAATCTACTTTGAATCAAAAGTATACACCTTCACACACATGGTTATGGGCTTAAAAAAATAAGACACCTGTACCATGTCAGATATACACTGAGTGTACAAAACTCTAGGATCACCTTTCTAATTTTGAGTTTCACCCCCCATTTTGCCCTCAGATCAGCCTCAATTCGTTGTGGCATGGACTCTACAAGGTGTCGAAAGCGTTCCACAGGGATGCTGGCCCATGTTGACTCCAATGCTTCCCACAGTTGCGTCAAGTTGGCTGGATGTCCTTTGGGTGGTGGACTATTCTTGATACACATGGGAAACTGTTGAGCGTGAAAAACCTAGCAACATTGCAGTTCTTGACACACTCAAACCAGTGCACCTGACACCTACTACCATACCCCTTTCAAATGCACTTAAATCGTTTGTCTTGCCCTTTCACCCTCTAAATGGCACACATAAACAATCCATGTCTCAAGGATTAAAAATCCTTCTTTAACCTGTCTCCTCCCCTTTATCTACACTGATTGAAGTGGATTTAACAAGTGACATCAATAAGGGATTATAGCTTTCACCTGGATTCACCAGGTCAGTCTATGTCATGGAAAGAGTAGGTGCTCCTAATGTTGAAATGTATACATTTATTTGTTTTTATCCCAATATTACACTTTATATACATCACAGAAGACTGAAATTTAACAAAACCGTTTGACATAGAAACACTGGATTTTTTAATATATATTTTTTATCATGTTTATTCATTATGAAATTATGAAAAATATTAATAACATTCCCCCCATGAGGCCACTAGAGGGCGATTTGGTCATTTGAGCTAGTAATGTATCAATATTTATCGTTTACAAATTAGCTATGACATAGCCAATGAATATATAGCACAACTTTGGATTTTGCCCCATCTCAATATCTAATGGTTTTGACCGTTTGGAAGTTTTTAGTGAGCTTCTTTTCTTTCCTCTCGCTTCGGCCATGCAGTGCGCCTCCCAAAGCTTTTGCTGTCCTCGTTATGAAATTACCAACTTTACCCTGTATATCTAAAAACGACCATATACACTGATTGTTTAAAGCAAAACTACCAAAACTATTGGTGAACTATCAGCATGGGCAAAGTATGAACATAAACAATCGAAATGAAATGCTGAAGGTGCCATGCAGATGTGCAAGATGATACCTCGTGTTCGTCAACGCGCAAAGCTGGGCACAGTGTGCATTTTGACTAGGCTACCGATATTCCCTGGGTTTATTTGGCATGCAAAATGACTTGTAGATCAATGACTGTCAAGACAGTTACAGGCTTAGTTCGACACTGAAGGAGAGGACGCATCAATTGTCTACTTTAAGCAAAACAATTTAGTGAATTGGCGATTTGTAATGTTTGAATCGATTTTTTAACCGACGCATGCTACATTTGGATCGGTTTGGGGTCCGTGGATTGATGCAGTCATATCTTAAACATTTGAGTTGGGGACCATGCATATCGGTGAATCGTTACATCCCTAATTCTCATCATGTTTCTTTCTGCATCTGTGTGACACCACAAAGTGAGGTCACAGCCTTTGACTGAGCGAATGTGTGTGAACGGATATGGAGAGAGGGGGTAGACCTATCATTCATATGTGATGTGTGAGCCTGCATGTGTGTGAGAGGAGCATGTGTGAACTTTAGGGTCAGGTGTTTTGGGATCTGTGGGTAGCTAGGGAATTCTAGGCTGAGGCAGGATTACTCCCAGATCACCATTAGCAGGGCTAGGGGTGAGAGGGCATGGGGGCACCCCTTAACTCCTCCCCCAGGCCCTGAGAGGAGCACCAGTCACCTGGGGAGGAAGTGGGTGGACAGGCTAGAAAGGCTACAGTGTCCTGCTACCATTTACTTAACGGCCATTTTATTTTAGTGGGTGGGCTGGTGTAGCAGGTTGCCCCCTTCTCCCCTCCCCCTGACACACACACAGACACACACACTCCTGTGTTTTTCCAAGCTCCCCCCTCACCCCCCCAGCCTTACTGAGTGGAGCTTCTGATAGAGGCCACACGCGTTGCACACATATCCCCCGTTGGCATTCTTCCTCCACAGCGAGGTCTTGGTGGTCAGACAGTTGGCACAGAATACTCCTGAGCCTCGACGTCTCTGAAAGCCAAATCAAAAGAGAGAGAGAGAGTCAGTCAGTCAGTCAGTGAGAAAATGGGTGCAAAGGAGAGGGTAAATAGATAAAATATCATATCATCATCTGGGTTCATTGTATGAGTGTGGCAGGCAGCCACACACACACACACACACACTGCCCAATCAGAAGGTCAGGTTGGGCAGTGATGAATAGAAGCCAGCGGATTCTCTCACTAATTAACTTTAGACTGATTAATGAGTCCGGTAAGATACCACTGAGTCTGAGACGACACCTGACCACTTCACTAGACAGAGATCAGCCTTAATCGCCTGTACCACTATGACAAGCTGAGGACGAGACCTTTATAGGAGCCTAATTTTCATTCTACAATCTTCGGGTGTGGCACTGATTGTTTAGGAAGCAATTCTGAGCCCATTTTCAGAAATATTCAAATTTAGAAACTGTTTCTAATATTCTCTCTTTACTAGATTTCAAGTATTTTATTTTAATGCCCTCCTTAACCTTATGATTTAAAAAAGCAGAATAAATAATAATGCGCTGACCCATAAGGAAAGTACAGAAAAGCAATAATGTCTAAATTAATCATTGGAGTGCCCAACCTTATCAAGTGCAGAACAACATGTAAACTTAACCAGCGGTCGGTCCTGCCTCGCATGTTATCCGCAGAGTGGCTAGCTGGCTACATTGGCATTATCTAGATTAGGGGGCCTGTAAAAGCCATTCAGCCTTATAGAATCTGTGCCATTTATTTAACTTCAGACATTTTGTGTAGGGAGCCATGTTCTCTTCTCGCCAGAAAAATACAATGCTCCTAATTCTCCTCTGATACATTTAGAATGGAAAGCTTTTCTGCGGACATACTTTTTTGGCTCCAAGTCCAGAGAGCTTTCTTGGCAGAGAAAGGGTACTTGATTCATCGGGTGTTTCACAATGTATCAGTAAAAAGTTCTGGTGAGTAGCCAGTTCCCTATAGGGTAATTTTCCATCCAGATGCAAGCGCTATCAGAGGCCCATCGTCAGCTAAACTAATTATGATCTCGCATTTGCTGATGCCTGCTCACTCTAAAGTTTGACATCAGACATTAATCATAGATACAAGGAAAATGAAAATAAGTGAAAAGGAATGGACGGTACCCCGGCGTGGCCATAAAGAGTCAACATTACAGAAATCATTTAATGAGATGGAGAAATATGTTTTGTGGGCTATCAGCAAGTGCAAAGTTGCTCTGACAACTGCCATTTTCAAGCACGGAACACAATTCGCTCTCTGCACGGCTGCTTGTGCTCCAATCACAGG
This sequence comes from Coregonus lavaretus, assembly GCF_964263955.1. NCBI lineage: Eukaryota > Metazoa > Chordata > Actinopteri > Salmoniformes > Salmonidae > Coregonus > Coregonus lavaretus. Next base: position 13,406,485 of record NC_139994.1, read on the forward strand.
TCAGGCTGGGTAAAAGAACGCTGTCTCCTGGTAAAACTCAATGTTGTCTCCCTTAAAACCGTCCTTCAAACTGAAACACCAAAATTACATATTATTTCTAGATTCAACATTTCAGAATGCATTATTCTTAAGTGTGAAAATAAAATCAACATTAACAATCAATCAGAATTACAAAATTAAAGTGTAAATCCTTAATCTAACAATTATATCTATCTAACAATTACAAATGATTACTTGTTCAAATTAAATAAGTGTAGGCTCTAGCTAGCAAGCTGGTCACAAGAAAGAGATGTCAATTTTGGACATTTGAAAAGGTCCTGAGAACGTCGATATATGCCTTCGTCAGCGAACTGGGCTCGAACTCACAAGGCTCAGAGCCAAAGCATGCTGCTTCGACCACTGCGCCACGGCAGTTCGTAATTCTCTAGCAAGCAGGGAGAGCACTTGATGATACTTAATGGAAACAACGCATTGTTTTTAATTATTTTTGTTTTAAGCCTTCCCCACACCATAGCCCTAACCTTAACAACTTGGAATTAATACCTAAACTTAACCCTTTGAGTTGTTTCTGTTTTAACCCTGTAACCACATTGAAATAACCCTGTAACCATGCAGAATTAATGGGTAGAAAATCTACGTTCATCCAGTTAAGCCAAATTCCGATCAGGTTGCTAGCTAGACCATGCAAATTTGTGCTACAGAACACCATTACTCTCAAATATGAATGATTATTTTAGTGGTATACTTAAAGAAAACGTAAAAAAAAATACTTACAAATTATAGGCTAATCTATGGTTAGGATCAATTCTTAGGCTACTACCACAGAAGAAACCTGGATGCAGAGGGAAACAACCCCCCCCCCCCTCCCCTCCCGAACATACACATTCCCAATCCCAAATAGTTTTTATGTGGTTGCCACATGGCAGGAATGACAGGTATGATTGATTGATTGATTTATTCTTTCCTATCCTGTTCTAGCGTTACAAGCTAAACACGGTGTCCATCATCATCCTGTGTTTTTTCCCCCCCTCCAGGCTCATGCCCGAACCCTGACTGCCTCGGCCAAATTACTCACACGTGTTTTGCTTAGAGTCACAGACACTTCCAACAGCTGGAAAGTGTAAATGTTTACAGGTTGAGCACAGCTCGAGCTGATAGCAGTCCTATTTGTCTTGCGCAACATGTATCTCCTTCTCCTTGTCTTTAGACAAGTTGGGCTTCGACCAACAAACAACAGTTAAGACTGGCACATGGTTTATGAACTGATACACAAAACGAAGCCGGATTCAAAACTGAAGAGTTTTACACAGAATCATTAGATCATTTGTTTTGGTACTGTCCACATGTAGCTTGTTTTTGGTTGCAGGTTCAGGAATGGCTGAAGAATTGCATCATTTACCTAAAGCTAACTCTGCAAATAGCACTGCTGGGTGATTTGAAAAGTCATAGTCAATCCATCAATAATATCATAATACACTTAGCAAAAATGTTTATCTTTAATTTACAATATGTAGAAACTATGAGAATAGAAAGGTTCAGAATAATTGTGAACCATCACAGCACAGTTGAAAAATATATGGCAAATAGAAATCAAAACTGCATGGTCTTCAGAGATAGATGGGAGGGGTTGAGGGTAGCTGAAGGATGGGACTAAAAACAAACAAAAGATAACTAATGTAAAATATACTGTCCGTAAAATGTATATAATATGTATAAGCTGGAAGTAGAAGCCTAAGTGTTGTTGTCCATTAGTTTACTCCAATTAGGGGAGGGGTGGTAGGGTTAGGGGAAAATAATAAAGGAAAATATATTTACAAAAAATATATATATATGGGAGATTGGAAATTATGCAGACAATTACATTGATGAAAGCCACAAACTATCTGCAATATTAAAGATGATCTACCCCTCAAAAAAACTAAACAAAAAAACAGTTAAGACTTGTCGTGAATTGTCAACCTACTTTGTCCAGGCTGGTAGCTAGGCTACCATATAAAAACATAGCAAAGCCAAATGACAAAAAGTACTACAATACAATGTGTGGTCCGTAAATTGGAAGTCACTCAGAGACATGCTATCAGACAATATGTCTTCCTCTTCCAAGTGAAATATTCTCCCTTTATTCAGTGAGTGGAGCAGCCAGTGGTGGAGCTCGGTCCTAGGTGATCTGATGTGACATTTTACAACAAGTGGCGCGTGGCTCGACCTGCAATGAATAACCTGCAACAGTGGTCTGCTGAACTGTAATCAATAGAGCAGGCGACGAGATCTACTCAGTCAAACAGAGACTCACTTCATACATAAATGATAGCAACAGAAACTACAACAAATGTGTCATCTTATAGACCTCTAACACTACTACATATTGACATAAAACATAAATGCTAATATATCTGAAGAACACTAAACATGCTAACACACACACTCTACATACATGTACGTTGTAATATTGTTATATTGCTGTATTATGGATTTTGTATTGTAGATACACTATACAGTGCATTCGGAAAGTATTCAGACCCCTTGACTTATTCCACATTTTGTTACGTTACAGCCTTATTCTAAAATTGATTAAATCATTTTTTTCCTTCATCAATCTACCCACAATACCCCATAATGACAATGCAAAAACAGTTTTCTGTAAAAACAAACAAACAATTTATTAAATAAAAACACAGTAAAATATCACATTTACGTAAGTATCCAGACCCTTTCCTCAGTACTTTGTTGAAGCCCCTTTGGCAGCGATTACAGCCTTGAGTCTTCTTGGGTAAAATGCTACAAGCTTGGCACATCTGTATTTGGGGAGTTTCTCCCATTCTTCTTTGCAGATCCTCTCAAGCTCTGTCAGGTTGGATGGGGAGCGTCACTGCACAGCCATTTTCAGGTATCTCCAGAGATGTTCGATCGGGTTCAAGTCCGGGCTCTGGCTGTGCCACTCAAGAACATTCAGAGACTTGTCCTGAAGCCACTCCTGCATTGTCTTGGCTGTGTGCTTACGGTCATTTCATGTTGGAAGGTGAACCTTCGCCCCAGTCTGAGGTCCTGAGCACTCTGGAGCAGGTTTTCATCAAGGATCTCTCTTTACTTTGCTCTGGTCATATTTCCCTCGATCCTGACTAGTCTCCCAGTCCCTGCCGCTGAAAAACATACCCACAGCATGATGCTGCCACCACCATGCTTCACCGTAGGGATGGTGCCAGGTTTCCTCCAGACGTGACGCTTGGCATTCAGGCTAAAGAGTTCAATCTTGGTTTCATCCGACCAGAGAATCTTGTTTCTCATGGTCTGAGAGTCCTTTAGGCAAACTCCAAGCGGGCTGTCATGTGCATTTTACTGTGTTCTTGGGGACCTTCAATGCTACAGAAATGTTTTGGTACCCTTCCCCAGATCTGTGCCTCGACACAATCCTGTCTCAGAGCTCTATAGACAATTCCTTCAACCTCATGGCTTGGTTTTTGCTCTGTCATGCACTGTCAACTGTGGGACCTTATATAGACATGTGTGTGGCTTTCCAAATCATGTCCAATCAATTGAATTTACCACAGGTGGACTCCAACCAAGTTGTAGAAACATCTCAAGGATGATCAATGGAAACAGGATGCACCTGAGCTCAATTTCGAGTCTCATAGTAGAGTCTGAATACTTATGTAAATAAGGTATTTCCGTTTTTTATTTTTAATATATTTGCAATAAAAATAAAACTGTTTTCACTTTGTCATTATGGGGTATTGTGTGTAGATTGATGAGGAAATGTTTTATTGAATTCATTTTAGAATAAGGCCCCAACGTAACAAAATTTGGAAAAAGTAAAGGGTCTGAATACTCATCCACATACTTTATTACAAAATTATGTGGATACCCCTTCAAATTACTAGATTCAGCTATTTCAGCCACACCCATTGCTGACTGGTGTAAAACATCGAGCATGCAGCCATGCAATCTGCATAGACAAACATTGTCAGTAGAATGGCGTTACTGAAGAGCTCAGTGACTTTCAACATGGCACCGTCATAGGATGCCACCTTTCCAACAAGTCAGTTCGTCAGCTTTCTGCCCTGCTAGAGCTGCCCCAGTCAACTGTAAGTGCTGTTATTATGAAGTGTAAACGTCTAGGAGCAACATACTTTTGGTCATGTAGTGTATGTCGCGGTAGAGTAGTGTGTAATAATGTGTTGTGTGATGTACTGTTTTATTTTCTATGTAATTGCCTAAATCTTGTTTGGAACCCAGGAAGAGTAGCTGCTGCCTTGGCAGGAACTAATGGGGATCCGTAATAAAATACAAAAATACACCAGGAAAAATATGCATCTGATAGCTAGTGTATGTTGAACAAATACTTGTTCTGCTTAATTTGAGGTTCCAGCTGTCCATACCATGTACCATATGAGCACATGTTCCTAGCAGTTTACTACTGCACTTTCACTAATCAGGCCCAATCAAGACATGTCTGTGTATAGCATGTCATTATTGGTAGTTGTGTTGGTAGGTGGCTGGGACTGGTGGGGATTTTGGGAATGTGTGTGTGTGCACGTGCATGTGCGAGGAAGCGTGTGTGTGTGGTGTGTGTGCGAGGATGCATGTATGTGTGTGCGTGTGTGTGTGTGTGTCCGGGGGGTCTCTCTCCAGTAAGTTCAAGTGTCAATTACACAGGAAAAGCAACAGAAATAGTCCACCCTTGTCAAATGGCTCACAGTCCCAGACTTCCTTTTCAATTATCAGCTAGCTCTGCTCTGCCATCTGTAAAAACGAAGGCATACCTAGCCTTGCCATGTTTCGCATGTTATTCTTTAAAATAAAATACATTAATAAAAAAACAGCAGCAGCCTGGCTGACTAAGGCAGCTCTTAGGACAGAGAGAAGGAATAGGAAAAAGACAGAAAGAGAAAGCTCTGATTGTCTTTGTTTTTCCTTAAGTGCAGAAGGACGATTTTTCTCTCTCCTGCCACAGGCTGTGGGGCGGCTCTGCCCTGCGACGGCGGTGATGTATTGTTTTTTGCCAGGGAGCGAGCTACCACGAAAGTGGTCCTTGTTTCTCCACTGACCTGCCTCAGTTCATCACTGTATCTGGTCCTCACACGGATCCTGCTATCTGGGATCTGTCAGCCGCCCTGCGAGCTACCATGCATTTATACTTCACGCTGTACAGATTCTGCTGCTGCTGCTACTGCTGCTGGTGGTGCTGCTGCTGGTGGTGCTGCTGCTGGTGGTGCTGCTACTGCTGCTGGTGGTGCTGCTGCTAGTGCTTCTGCTACTTCTGCTGGTGGTGCTGCTGCTGGTGGTGCTGCTACTGCTGCTGCTGGTGCTGCTGCTAGTGCTTCTGCTACTTCTGCTGGTGGTGCTGCTGCTGCTGCTGCTACTGCTGCTGCTGGTGCTGCTACTAGTGCTTCTGCTACTGCTGCTGGTGGTGCTGCTGCTGGTGATGCTGCTACTGCTGCTGGTGCTGCTACTGGTGCTTCTGCTACTGCTGTTGGTGGTGCTGCTACTGCTGAATACCTGGATTATCTTAGTTCCAAAGTATGATATTACCTGTACTGCACAGCGAATTGCAAGAAACTAAATAGAAGAACCTAGAGCAATAAGCATGAACGGGCCATGTTATTAGTCCAGAGGCCTGTGATAAATGACTCTGACAGTGTTATGCACTATCGCTAGGTACTGTAGTTGTTGCATGTGAATTCTGTTTGTCTGTGATTGATTATTAATGCCTTCTGTTCAGTCGGCGTGCTTAGAGACGCCTCCCACACTTTCCATCCACCCGGTGAGGCGAATGCTGGATAATTAGACCTGGGACCGTAATTACATGTATATATTTATCGGGCCAGGTGAGGGGAGTAGGCGAGGACTTTCCACCCATTGCCCACCACTTCATCATGAGTTTAAATTGATTTAACCTCTTCAGCCCGAGGTTCCCCATATCCGGGGTACTCCCCCGCAATCTCAAACAATGACGTAGTACGGTTTTTAGACATGTGTGAATACCTAAATGTTATACACTACTGGAACGAGAAGCGTCTCAACTGTGAATCTAGCTAAACTGTTGTTGCCCAAATGAAATAATATTCAGACTCCAAGCAAATATATAAGCATATAGCAAAACCAGTACTGTATTTTGAAACCGTGCATGCCCGTATATTTGTAGACAGATAACTTATTTTTCTCAACCTATTTACACAAACGATACACCATTCGAAAGCTGCTACCTCACAGATTCCAACAGTGATAGCCGTGTTCCTCTATGACCAACACTCACTAAACTATTAATCAAAGAATGTCAATAACAAACTTCAATTTTCTTTTATCACAACAACAAACTGTGTCTTACCTTTGTTGTTTTTGTTACCAAAAGTAGTGTCTGATCGAATAAAACAACTTGAAAAGATACTCTAGTGTCTCTCTCTCATTCTGAGTCGATTTCAATGAGTTTACATCGTTTTACATGGCTAAGAATGTGTTTGAAGATGAAGTCAGTAGTTTGTTTCAATCACAACAGGCACTGTTTTGTTGCCATCTTCTGGATATATAATGCAATCCCAATGGCTTGCAATTGTGCTAATCTAATTCTACTGATCCAGAACTTTCGATAGAGGGGTCACATGTCAAAATCGACCAACCGGTTGTTGAAATATCCATGTGCGCACCTCATTGTATAACATTAGTTGACTTGCTGCATTACGCACGGTTACGCAGAGCGCACAAAAGCATTTGAATTTCAGAGGGAAAACGCAAGGTTTATAAAAATATGGCAGGCTCTAGTAAGAAATATACAGTTACAGAGGCGTTAGCAATTGTAACAGATTAAAGTTGGACTCCATGTATCCCCATTGACTCTGAATCGGACAATGAGGATGAACCAGACCCCAACAACGAGAACAAAGGTTATCGTGTCCAGGGCCCTACTCAAGCATCAGAAGAGTATGTAATCCCATTGTTATTTATTACTTCTAATACTACTATTACTAATTTATTGTATGAGTACAAAACATACATTCTAAAATATCTATTTGAGTAACTGAAGCTCAGCGTAAGTTAGCGCTAGCTTAGCTAACTAGCTAAACTAGTTAGCTAAGCTAGTGTTAACTTACGTTGAGCTTCAGTTACTCAAATAAATATTTTAGAATGTATGTAGCTAGCTAGTCCTGCAAGGATCACAATCGAGTCTGTGTTTATTGTATGATAACACTTTTATTGGCTAAATAGAGGCCCACACGCAAGTTTACTTACAATAGAATGCTATGTGTATTATTTCTTGTCACGGAATGATCACTTTAGTCAACACGTATAGAGGTCTGGGAGAACATTGGAAACAACATCAAAACAGTTGTATTTTGATGAAATGTACACATATAGTGATATGTTAGTGAAATTAAATGACTTTTGCTGTCTGGTACCTGATAAAAGTCAAATGGCACTGATGGTGCCCAAATCTACCCAAATGTCTCCATTTGGTAATCCGCCTAAACATACTTCAACTAAAACCCCTACAACTTTGGTTTACTTTACTTTATTGGCATCAAACTTCAAATAAGTACTCATCAGATATTGGGCTATGGTCCCATAGTGTTTAGGGGCTGCAGCTGCATAAGTCCAATAAAGCATTCCCTATAAAACCTGAAGTTACTTTCAGGCGGAATCAAAACCTCCCAATTTATGCTGTGTTCTAGCTTCATGTACTCTGACACAGTAATACCCACATTAATGATTTCACTTCAAGATACATCTCACATGTGTTACCTTTCTATGTTTATAGCCCTTGTCGTTTTAGAGATATACTCTATTCAATTTGGGCATGCATTTTCGAGGCAGGCACTTTAGCCAGGTGCCTAGTGATGAAGAGGTTAAGAATAAAAAGTTATTTCAGTTATTTAAGCAAACTTACCTAATACTAGCTAGCAATTATACCACTTCATAATAATGTTATATCAAATATACAGTGGGGGAAAAAAGTATTTAGTCAGCCACCAATTGTGCAAGTTCTCCCACTTAAAAATATGAGAGAGGCCTGTAATTTTCATCATAGCTACACATCAACTATGACAGACAAAATGTGGAAAAAAAATCCAGAAAATCACATTGTAGGATTTTTAATGAATTTATTTGCAAATTATGGTGGAAAATAAGTATTTGGTCAATAACAAAAGTTTCTCAATACTTTGTTATATACCCTTTGTTGGCAATGACACAGGTCAAACGTTTTCTGTAAGTCTTCACAAGATTTTCACACACTGTTGCTGGTATTTTGGCCCAATCCTCCATGCAGATCTCCTCTAGAGCAGTGATGTTTTGGGGCTGTCGCTGGGCAACACAGACTTTCAACTCCCTCCAAAGATGTTCTATGGGGTTGAGATCTGGAGACTGGCTAGGCCACTCCAGGACCTTGAAATGCTTCTTACGAAGCCACTCCTTCGTTGCCCGGGCGGTGTGTTTGGGATCATTGTCATGCTGAAAGACCCAGCCATGTTTCATCTTCAATGCCCTTGCTGATGGAAGGAGGTTTTCACTCAAAATCTCACGATACATGGCCCCATTCATTCTTTCCTTTACACAGATCAGTCGTCCTGGTCCCTTTGCAGAAAAACAGCCCCAAAGCATGATGTTTCCACCCCCATGCTTCACAGTAGGTATGGTGTTCTTTGGATGCAACTCAGCATTCTTTGTCCTCCAAACACGACGAGTTGAGTTTTTACCAAAAAGTTCTATTTTGGTTTCATCTGACCATATGACATTCTCCCAATCCTATTCTGGATCATCCAAATGCACTCTAGCAAACTTCAGACGGGCCTGGACATGTACTGGCTTAAGCAGGGGGACACGTCTGGCACTGCAGGATTTGAGTCCCTGGCGGCGTAGTGTGTTACTGATGGTAGGCTTTGTTACTTTGGTCCCAGCTCTCTGCAGGTCATTCACTAGGTCCCCCCGTGTGGTTCTGGGATTTTTGCTCACCGTTCTTGTGATCATTTTGACCCCACGGGGTGAGATCTTTCGTGGAGCCCCAGATCGAGGGAGATTATCAGTGGTCTTGTATGTCTTCCATTTCCTAATAATTGCTCCCACAGTTGATTTCTTCAAACCAAGCTGCTTACCTATTGCAGATTCAGTCTTCCCAGCCTGGTGCAGGTCTACAATTTTGTTTCTGGTGTCCTTTGACAGCTCTTTGATCTTGGCCATAGTGGAGTTTGGAGTGTGACTGTTTGAGGTTGTGGACAGGTGTCTTTTATACTGATAACAAGTTCAAACAGGTGCCATTAATACAGGTAATGAGTGGAGGACAGAGGAGCCTCTTAAAGAAGAAGTTACAGGTCTGTGAGAGCCAGAAATCTTGCTTGTTTGTAGGTGACCAAATACTTATTTTCCACCATAATTTGCAAATAAATTCATAAAAAACCTACAATGTGATTTTCTGGAGAAAAAAAATCTCTATTTGTCTGTCATTGTTGACATGTACCTATGATGAAAATTACAGGCCTCTCTCATCTTTTTAAGTGGGAGAACTTGCACAATTGGTGGCTGACTAAATAAAAAATGTCCCCACTGTAACACTGTCCCTGTGTCAAAATCCATTGCATTCTTATTCTTTTTAGAGTTGAAAACATCAACTAGTAATTTTCCCATAACACTGCTTCTGAAGTCTCAGCCATATCAACTGGGTTATAGTACACATAAATAGCTGAGACTGTGTGCTCATGAGAAGCAGCACAGAGAAACACAGAAGTGATGAGACTGATAGTGATGATACACAAGAGGCTGACATCTTCATTATTATAAAACCATACAGATTCTTGCCATAGTTGCGAGCGGCAAAGAGTGTGAGAGAGAGAGAGAGAGAGAGAGAGAGAGAGAGAGAGAGAGAGAGAGAGAGAGAGCTTGTGGTCTAAATTGACTGCTTATAAACAAAGCCCTTGAAATGAAATTACATTTAATTCACTTAAGTAATCTGCAGGGGCACTTACATTAAATAAACAATTATTTAATCAGCTGCGGGGAAATTAGGTGAACCCCTACTGACAATTTCAATTTCTGAAATCCTGCGTCAACATTTTGGGCATGGGAGCTAGCATCTCGTTGCCTTCAGCGCACATCTGGTTACAATTCCAGACATATCGAACCATCAAGTCCTATCTTGCTAGGAGGTTATCCCTGGTTTACGCAAATCCAGTGTCTCTCGCTAAATTGCTTCCCTAATTGTATAATTCGGTTTGAGTTTAATAAATTAAGTTTAATTTATTCCTGCAAGAGGTATTCCTCGCCAGAATCTAAAAAGAGGATCTTGGGAGGTCACATGAAAAAAAGGAGAACACTGGGAATACACTTTTCCTCAGTGCCCTTCAATTTGCTGCTAACACACTAACATGCGCATGCATGCACGCACACACACACACTAATGCATGAACACATGCACACACAAGGACAAACATGCACACACACAACACAGGCACACACAGACACAGACACACACTCTCACTGCATTGTGGCGAGGTTGAGCTCATACATTATGAGAGTGCAATGGAAGCCAGTGCCAGTCAAAGTGCAGCAAGCTCTCTTTCAAAAAGGTTCTGACACAAAATTACAGGGATAGGAGCGTTAAATCAACCTTAAACACCAAACCAGACATTCACTTTTTCTTTTTCTGCGCTCACTTCTTTTTCTATTTTTTTGCCCTAATGGATATTGGTGATCTCACAACGCGGCCTCTGTTCCCCCTACTTTAATGAGAAATACAGTATGCAGCTTGACAACAGACGTAATAGCTATAAATGTTGAGAGCCAGGCTAACCCACAGAAAGATGCCTGTAGTCCTTCTCTGCTAAATACACCAGAAATATATGGACTCCCCAGCACATATTTGATTAACTAAACTGATCTTAGCTGAGGAAGAATACCCTATGTATTAATGAGAGAGAACCGTTGTCATCGTAAATAAAATGTTTGTCATATGTGCACCCGCTCCCATGCTCCCTATAAATACATGCCAATGTTTTTGAGGCCATCCTAAATCCTTCAGCTTCCTCTGATGAGGCCACATCAAGACATATGAAAGAGCACAGATCAAAGGAGAGTTGAGTATCTGGAGGAGGGACACGAGTCTATCATTAGATCAAAGATCCATATAGTTTAACCCTAGAAGCACACAGAGCCATTTAACATACTGTACATCTACAGTATCATAAATAGCAAATGTTCAGTACAATAGTAGCAGTGTACAATAAGCTCATGTGAACCAGGACCCCGTACCGTAGAGAGAGCATAAGATGAAAGCTGGTTCAACATGAAATAAAGGACGGCTTATGTACACCACTATAATCAATTCCTGAACGGGAACAATGCCCTGTTTTTCCATCTAGCCCTTTAACTAAATGCATTTTCCTTTTCACCCTTTCACTAGTCTCAATGTATTCTCTGTCTCTGTGAGTCTCTGTGTTATCTGTGTCCTGTGATATGAAGGGTCCTTTTGAGAGCCCAGTTCTGAGGAGGGAGGACGTATCCTGGCAGGATGACAGAGGGGGCAGGAAGCTACAGTGTGGTTGGTACAATGGCTCTCACTCCTAACTGTGTCACCTGTCATCTTGTCTCACTGCCATCGCCTGTCACTCCCGTGCTGTGTGTGGCTGTGTGTGACAGTGTGTGGCACTCCAAAGGCGGGGATATGTGGCACAGGCACAATATAATCTCACCTGGAGGACAATGGAAGTCACAAGACAATGGGGCATTCCGTGGAAGGAGGTTGGGAATGCGATGACATCAACACATTCTGAGAGAGCTGTGACCTCGACCCGTGTGACACAAAAGGACCAGTGAGGTCACTGTCAGTCAGTGTGGTAGGATAAAGAGAAGGACAATTAGCACAGTTCCTCCTCATGAATTTACCTGTCTCTTGTTATGTAGGTCTGCTCTCTTAGTATGGGTGGAATGTCTTACAGCCGATTGTGTGTGGGATAGAGGATTGTTCATTGCCTGAGGTGATAAGTATGTTTAGCTGGAGTGGGAAGGACGTTTGGTTCCAAATTGCTGGCCTCATTCAATCGAAAAATCTGCTTTGCAATTTCAATAGAGAATTATTCAGAGACTGTTGTAAATGCCATCATCTGTGTCGTTCTCATCCCAAATAAATCTACAGCAAAAAAAAAAATATTTTCTTTGACCGCCAATTACAATAACTTGTCACAGGGCTTCATCGCAGTACACTAGTGATCTATCAGCCTGTGACGGATTTTGTAATAGTAAAATTGTTATGTAAAGAAATCCCATTCCCCCAAGCTCAACATGTATTTGTCTTTACATACCAATTTTACTATTACAAAATCCTTTTTGATCAATATGATAATTTCTCTGTATATATTTCTTACTTTAATTTACCCCACGGGTACATGTTATATAAACTGAATGTATTAACTGAAATTGATATTGTACCTGTAAACCCCCCAACAAAAAATGTCAAAACAAATAAAAACTTGGTCAAAACATACCATGTCTTATTTTGAGGTATTTTGACAGATGTCACGTTTATGCTAATATGGCAAAACATTTGCTAGCTAGCTAATCAACAACTGTAACGATGTATCTGAGAGAAAAAAGTGCTCATTGTGCAACTTTATGTTTTCAATAAACATTGGAGACTAAAACGTTTACATAACTTTAATTTGTCCTAATGCTTTTATGATTTTTCAATTAGTAGGATTAGGCTTTTGGCTATTTGTTTCACAACTGCAAGGATTTTATTTTTTTTGGGCCTCGCATGCATGCATGACTTCTGTCATATTAATGCTTTGCTCAACTATAAGGTTTGTTCAGATTTCTCATTCAATTTTTCTATCTTACTATTGTTTGTTCAATCTCTCTCATTATTACCATATGCCTACCATATTGGTAGTTTATTAAAAACAACTTTAAACTTTCTGCGATAGCCTTGAACTCCATTAGATAGATTAATTGTTTAATCATGAAATATTGCGGCGGCAGAAATCACCCACTATTGGAGAGTGAGAAAAAACTTTTTATGACCGGACATTTTGCGCTGCTTTGGTGAAACTTAGCCATGTCTACATCGTTCTCTTGCATTCTGTAAATATAACATATTAATTGAAATAAGCTATAGCAAATAGGAATATCGGCAATTTACTCGGAATGTCACCCATGCACTGCCTGACTTCGCTCTTCTCTTTACTGCGCGAGGTCAGCCAAGTTGAAATAGGTTAATTATCATCTGTCACATCACGATGTCGTCACCATCGACGATGGCTGTCAATCATCCTCAATAGACGATAGTATCGTAATATCGCCTAAGATAGAGACACCAAGATAACTGCCCAGAGGTAAACTCTGGCACAATTTGGTTTAATAGTATGTGTGCCGTAAAGCTCTGTGGAAATGAGGACACACAAACCTCAATTCACCTCGCCCTGAAAGGAAACACACACACACACAAACACAGCCCTCACCACTGACCGTTTTTCCCACTCTGTACACTGTACACCATTCACTACCTGCACATGAGCTGATGGGAGCATTTACAGAAGCAGAGAGAGTTCTACCCTTCAGTTTGCAGCTGAGTGCACTGTCCTATTTTTCCAGTGGTTACATAGCCAGAATAATCATAGTCATCGTCCAAAGATAATTCTAGTAGGAAAATAAATACATGTGATCGTGTTAGGGTGAATCTGTCTGGAAACAGAAAGCTCCTTTGTGACCACACAAAAATAAAAAAGGGTAAAGTATTGTGGAGATTCCATCCATACATACTCTTTCACAGCAGAATTTCAGCATATTTATTGTATTTATATTAGAATCTGTCTACCAAGGTCTCTACACATCCTCTCACCCTATTTTACAAAATAACCCATGGAGAGAGAGAGAGAGAGAGGATAAATTGAAGAGCGTCATGTTTACAATAGTCTGGGCACCTGGTAGCTCTGTTCAATTTGTAAAGGTTAAATAATCCCTACAGAGCTCACTGAACCTAAAGTAACACAGTGGATGCAGGAAATCCAATGGACTACATTTATTAGACTACTGGAGAGGCAGTCATGGTTCCATGCAGGCAGTGACACAGTCTAAACTGAAATAAACCACACAGCACCACAGACTCAGAAAAACCTACAGTACTCAGGTACGTTGCACCACATTGTACTTACCACCACATCAATTTACCATACAGACTAGCCTACAGTACACTACAGCACGTCGCACAACATCTTATTCAACAGTGTGTCTTTGCCATAGACACTTATGATGTCTGAGCGGAGTTCCCCAAACCAGCACCCCCGTGGCCTAAATAGTCCCAACACTCAAATCAAAGAACCAGAAAAACATGTTGCATCATCGGATGAGGTGTTACAAGGAAAGGAGGGTCACTTTCTCTACAGTCATGCTAGGCTAGCGCCATGTCTTCAGTAAGCAACACAAATCACATTAACAAGGGGACAGAGCGTCCCCCTCTCTCTCACTGTGACGACAACTCGGCCACAACCGCAAAGCTGAGTCTACTGAAGGGAGAAAACTGAGTTAGCTGCCACCTACGTGTTTAATGAAGGAAAAGTAGCTCGTTTGGGGCAATGTAGTCAATCGTCTAATAGTCATAGAGGAGAGGCTTCCTGACATGATCTACTCAATACGTGTGAAATGCGGGGGTGTAGATGCAGAACCCTGGCCTGAGTCCCAAATGACACCCTATTCCCTATACAGTGCACTACTTTTGACCAGTGCGAATATGCCTCTGGTCAAAAATAGTGTACTACATAGGGATTGGGGTGCCATTTGGGACGTATACCTCTCCTTCACTCTGAGTCTGGAAGTGTTATCCAAGCCTTATCATCTCTGAGAACGAGGTTATTTACTGTTTCCCAAAACCTCAAATGAACCAAAATAAGACTAACTTTAAGAAACAGAGTTGCGTGGGTACCCGGCCAGCATGGCAACGAGACAGAGAAAGTTAGTTGAGCCCTGCTATAGGTCTTAATTGCCTAGTAACCTTGGACAAGTAAGTCCTCCAAATGAGGGGATAAAGAGAGAGAGAGAGGGAGAATTTATTTCCCTCCCAACCGAGGACGGAGGGAAATTTCGTTGTGCTTAATTTGGATGATTAGGGTGTTTTCAGACAGGGGATAATGAATGGCACTTTATTGTATTAGGTCCTCCTCTAAACGACTGGAATAGGAGATCAGGCACTTCGGCCATGAGGCCGACACCTTCATCAGTCTTCTGACTATAAACGCAGCCTAGCCAATTAGAGCCAATAGTGTCCTGGAGGGCTGAAACAGAGCAGAATACCAGAAAAGCCATTCTGACCGGGAGAAGGAGGATTCGGAGGGAGGTGTGCAGGTCACAGAAGAGCAATTCTGTCTGGGAGGAGGAGAATTTGGAGAGAGATGAGCAGGTCGGCAGAGTAGCCATTCAGGCCGGGAGGAGGAGGGTACGGAGGGCGGGGAGCAGGTCGGCAGAAGAGCCATTCTGGCCAGGAGGGAGGCTATCTGAGGTGGACTGGTGAACGGATCCTACATGCTGGCCACCTGGGACCCTGATCTGGAACCCCAGTTCAGCACGACACAGGATGAGATGACAATGGAGTGGGGTAAAAAATGATATATACTGAACAAAAATATAAACGCAACATGCAACAATTTCAAAGATTTTACTGAGTTACAGTTCATAGAGGGAAATCAGTCAAATGAAATAAATAAATTAGGCCCTCATTTATGGATTTCACATGACTGGGCAGGGGAACATATGCCCACCCACCTGGGAGCTACGCCCACCCACTGGGGAGCCAGGCCCAGCCAATCAGAATTAGTTTTTCCCCAGAAAAGGGCTTTATTACAGACAGAAATACTCCTCAGCAACCCTCCTCAGACGATCCCACAGGTGAAGAAGCCGGATGTGGAGGTCCTGGGCTGGCGTGGTTACACGTGGTCTACGATTGTGAGGCCGGTTGGACGTACTGCCAAATTCTAAAAAATTATTATGTATTTTTTTATTAGAGAAATTAACATTACATTCTCTGGCAACAACTCTGGTGGACATTCCTGCAGTCAGTGTGCTAATTGCATCTGTGGCATTGTGTTGTGTGACAAAACTGCACATTTTAGAGTGGCCTTTATTGTCCCCAGCACAAGGTGCACCTGTGTAATGATCATGCTGCTTAATCAGCTTCTTGATATGCCACACCTGTCAGGTGAATGGATTATCTTGGCAGATGAGAAATGTTCACTAAGAGATGTAAACAAATTTATGCACAACATTTGAGAGAAATAAGCTTTTTGTGTACATTTTTACATTTACATTTTAGTCATTTAGCAGACGCTCTTATCCAGAGCGACTTACAGTTAGTGAATACATATTTTTTTATACTGGCCCCCCATGGGAATCAAACCCACAACCCTGGCGTTGCAAACGCCATGCTCTATCAACTGAGCAACATCCCTGCCGGCCATTCCCTCCCCTACCCTGGACGACGCTGGGCCAATTGTGCGCTGCCCCATGAGTCTCCCGGTCGCGGCCGGCTGCGACAGAGCCTGGATTCGAACCAGGATCTAGTGGCACAGTTAGCAATGCGATGCAGTGCCTTAGACCACTGCGCCACTCAGGAGATAAGGAACATTTGGAACATTTCTGGGATTTTTTATTTCAGCTCATGAAACATAGGACCAACACTTTACATGTTGCGTTTATATTTTTGTTCAGTGTATATAGATTAGATAGATAGATTGTAGAACAATAGTGAAGACATCAAAACTATGAAATAACACACATGGAATCATGTAGTAACCAAAAAAGTGTTAAACAAATCAAAATATATTTTTTATTTGAGATTCTTCAAATAGCCACCCTTTGCCTTGATGACAGCTTTGCACACTCTAAAGTCTGTCATGGTATTTTCCTGTGTTCCCTGTTCACCTTGACCCACGTGAACTCCCCAGCACCACTCATTTCCCCCGAACCTCGACCCTTCCTCTCCAGCGCGTTAATGCAGGCGCACAGGTCACAGAGCGCAACATGGGGCCAGAGAAAGAGGAAGGACACCTATTTTAGGATCACACACAGACGCATACACACACACACACTCACACGAAATAAAAGAAATAATTTGTGAATCATCGTTAAAAAATCCACAAGGATATGTCGGTTGAAAACAAAATAGAATCCTTGGTCTATTTTTATATTTTGTATTATTATATTTTTATGTTCTATTGCACATGAGAGACTAAATGAATTGAACACTATGGATACATTTGATCACTGCCGTGTAAGAGAGTAATCTAAATACTCCTCTCACGCATTCACTGAATGTACAGTACATGGTTTCAGAAATTGCGTGTCATGTGTAGCTTAAATGTGGATGGATACTTATCCGGTACATCTTTGATCCCCAGTCAGTCACCCATGTGTGGTTAGCTATCCATGCACATCCATCTCAGAGCACTAGCTAGCCGCAGTGTTGCCGTCCACCCCCTTCCCTTCCTGTCTCTACTCATTCAGATCTGCCCGCATAAACGCTTTAACATGCCCATTTACTACTGGAATGATTCTGTATAGAGTTTAATATCTAAAACCTATCAGGGGCTCTATTGAGAGCTCTCACTCCCCTCGCCTGTTTGCCCATCACTGTGGGTGACGAGAGCGAATGAATATCAGAAAACTGTCTTTCAGAAGATAAAACTTCAGTTCAAAGTAATGGGGCCTGTGCCGGGTGCATGATGAGAATGACAACTATGAATATTGAACATCATTTCGTGGCACGCTACAGACAAAGGACGATGGGGATGGAATTTCTTTGCTGCATTATGGGTAAACAGTAGGGACGGAGGAGATGGGCATATGGGGGGTGGGGGAGGGCGGGGGAGGGCGGGGATTAATCAGTTTAACATGGAGAGTGGAGCTGGTAGTGGGAAGAGGAGAGGAGGAGTAAAGTCACTGGTTCTGGGTGAGCAGTGATTCAATGGACTGGGAGGTGGGGATCCTGTACGCATGTACAGACATACATTCCTCTATATGTTTCATACATTCCTCTATATGTTTCATACGTATGTATGAGGGGAGCCAGACCCAGGGCATTTGAACAGGCCTGCAGCTTGTGTCAAGGGATTGCTACACTTTAATGGGAGCAGAGCAGTGCCCCTATTACCCATTCCATCTGGACCTGGAGGAGTTCTGAGAGAGTGTGTGTGTGTTACGCTGCCTGGGCCCCATTTCTCCTGCCCTCTGGCTAATTGAATGGATAGTCTGTTTCCAATTTTCACTACCTCTAATATCTAAAGACCCCCCCCCCCCACCCTTCTCTCCCCAAACAGTGACTCTTTGTTGACCCCCAGTTAGCGAGCATGCTCACAGACCAAGCTTAATTAGCCCGCCAATCCCTTAAATATGGTAGCACATATCACACACGTACGCACACAAATGCACAGACACGCACACATTTCGTTAACTGGGCTACTGTAAATCTCTGTGGAGGGTGCAGACAGAGGGGAGGGGGGGCCAGACTGACTGGGGGCTGGCGTCTGGTGACATCCAGTCTCCTTTTAATGAGATGGGGCCCCACACCTATTCTAAATAAGTACAATGACTGCGCAGGTGTGTGTGTGTGTGTGTGTGTGTGTACGTGCAAGTGTTTCCTTTGTAGTCCACAGTTGCACCATATTATCCCTCAGTAAATCAAATCTTGCTCCACATCTAAATCTACTTCTATCACAACACTGTTACCCCGGCGACTGTTGTATATCATTACCATGGAATCTGACAGGTGAAACAGCAAGTCCTCTCTACTACCTAGAGACCCATGTTTTTACTGTTTATCTGTAAGGGTTGGTGTGAGGTGTGACCCAGGTGCGGTGCAGGATAGACAGTAGGCAGTAGGCAGAGATGGTGAAACAAGGATCTTTACTGGTGGTCCCGAAGCCAGGATACAAAACAACGGACTTAACACGATAAAAGAAAGGTGGAGCAAATAAGTCTCCAAAAACAGGCTGACAGCCAAAATACGAAATACTAACGGTGACTGAAATAATAAATAAACAGGGAGAACACTTCTCACGTACCTGTCCATACATCCCGCGATCAGAAACTGATTAGTACTGCTAGGCATAGTGAAACTAGCAAAGAAAACTGAGCAAGGGAACACAGGGAAGTGAGGGCATAAATACACAGGTGAACAGGTAGACACAGGTGACACCAATAGGATCGTGATTAGTCCAGACTGTGAGTGAGGAGGTGCCTAAGGTTGTCGGAGGATGACACCTAGTGGGTTGCTCCGGAACTGCGACCCCCTCCTGTAACACTTATCCTTATTGTTGTTGGCCTGATTGAACATATAGAGATAGACAGAGACAACAGGGAACACTCTGTGCTTTAGCACTTCTTTCAACATTGTTCCACACTAATGGGCGCTAAAAAGTCCTTATATTGGTAAAACATAAAATAAACAATAATACAGAAAAACAACAACAACAGAGGCTGCGTCCACTGCGATAATCAAACCCTATTCCCAACTTAATTGCTTAGATGTATTTAAAGGTGAAATACACATAAAACACTCTGCCATTTCCTGGTTGCTAACATTCTAGCTAATAGTTCACCTAATTTCAGTTTAGGTGACAAAACAAGCAAGTATAGTATAGAGAATCATTGTGCCATCTAAACCGCTGTGAAATACACTACCGTTCAAAAGTTTGGGGTCACTTAGACATTTCCTTGCTTTCCATGAAAACATACATGAAATGAGTTTGAATAGGAAATATAGCAAAATGCATAGGAAATGTAGTCATTGACAAGGTTAATAATAATTGCTTCCGTCCAAGAATCCTCCATTTGCAGCAATTACAGCCTTGCAGACCTTTGGCATTCTAGTTGTCAATTTGTTGAGGTAATCTGAAGAGATTTCACCCCATGCTTCCTGAAGCACCTCCCACAAGATGGATTGGCTTGATGGGCACTTCTTACATACCATACGGTCAAGCTGCTCCCACAACAACTCAATAGGGTTGAGATCCGGTGACTGTGCTGGCCACTCCATTATAGACAGAATACCAGCTGACTGCTTCTTCCCTAAATAGTTATTGCATAGTTTGGAGCTGTGCTTTGGGTCATTGTCCTGTTGTAGGAGGAAATTGGCTCCAATCAAGGGTATGGCATGGCGTTGCAAAATGGAGTGATAGCCTTCCTTCTTCAAGATCCCTTTTACCCTGTACAAATCTCCCACTTTACCACCACCAAAGCACCCCCCAGACCATCACATTGCCTCCACCATGCTTGACAGATGGCATCAAGCACTCCTCCAGTATATTTTCATTTGGTCTGCGTCTCACAAATGTTATTCTTTGTGATCCGAAAACCTCAAACTTCGATTAATCTGTCCATAACACTTTTTTCCAATCTTCCTCTGTCCAGTGTCTGTGTTCTTTTGCCCATCTAAATCTTTTCTTTTTATTGGCCAGTCTGAGATATGGCTTTCTCTTTGCAACTCTGCCTAGAAGGTCAGCATCCCTCTTCACTGTTGACGTTGAGACTGGTCTTTTGCGGGTACTATTTAATGAAGCTGCCATTTGAGGACCTGTGAGGCATCTGTTTTTCAAACTAGACACTCTAATGTATTTGTCCTCTTGCTCAGTTGTGCACCGGGGCCTCCCACTCCTCTTTCTATTCTGGTTAGAGCCAGTTTGCGCTGTTATGTGAAGGGAGTAGTACACAGCGTTGTACGAGATCTTCAGTTTCTTGGCAATTTCTCGCATGGAATAGCCTTCATTTCTCAGAACAAGAATAGACTGACGAGTTTCAGAAGAAAGTTATTTGTTTCTGGCCATTTTGAGCCTGTAATCAAACCCACAATTGCTGATGCTCCAGATACTCAACTAGTCTCAAGAAGGCCAGTTTTATTGCTTCTTTAATCAGCACAACAGTTTTCAGCTGTGCTAACATAATTGCAAAAGGGTTTTCTAATGATCAATTAGCCTTTTGAAATGATAAACTTGGATTAGCAAACACAACGTTCCATTGGAACACAGGACTGATGGTTGCTGATAATGGGCCTCTGTAGGCCTATGTAGATATTCCATTAAAAATCAGCCATTTCCAGCTACAATAGCCATATACAACATTAACAACGTCTACACTGTATTTCTGATCAATTTGATGTTATTTTAATGGACCAATTTTTTTTATTTTCTTTAGAAAACAAGGACATTTCTAAGTGACCCCAAACTTTTGAACGGTAGTGTATATTTTCCAATATATAACAAAAAATATTGTATTTTCAGCTGTTTGAAGCTGGTTCACCTAGCAGTGAACTCCCGTAGCTTTACCCTGTGACAATTCCCTACTGTTGGCGCTAAGGCTGAGGCTGGGGCTGGAGGAACATTGATTGCATTGTGGCTCCAGTTGTTTTGTTATTAGTGGTGGTTAGGGAGAAAGCACTGAGAGCAAACACAAACACGTACACAGGAATGCACACATGCACGTACAAACTTAACACAACCACACAAATATACACACACACCGAGAGCAATGTGCCACGGGCAGCTGCTGGCTGACCTTCGACATCAACCCTTCCTGTGACTGACACTAGCAGATCAAACCTGCCATCAACACACACCCAGACAAATTGCACAGGTTTGTGGAGAAAACGAATAGCCGTGTGTGTGTGTGTGTGTGTGTGTGTGTGTGTGTGTGTGTGCAGTGACTCTAAATTGATAAATAAACAACAAAACGTCTACACTTCTAAGTTTCTTTCCAGGGACATAATAAAACAAACGTTATTCTACCCATTAACCCCTCCTACAGAACAATAGGTCAATGTAGCTTCTTGGTTTATACCAAACCCACCTTGGGACTTTTCACATCTATAGCTATGCATTCAAAATGACAGCTGATTAAAATAATCAAAGCTTTATCAGCTGTGTAGTGCTACGGCAAAAAACAAAATGTGCCCCCCTTGGGGTCCCCAGGACTGAGTTTGGGAAACACATCTTGGCTAACCAGAACACCAGAGCCAGCAGACAGGCCGGGGATGCTAACTGCGGGGTGGGGAGCAGGCGTGTTGGGGAAAATCCCCTCGACACCCAGAGGAGAAGAGGACAGAGGTGTGAGCAGAGGAGAGAAGCATCTGAGATCAATACAATACAATGTAACATGAATGACTATTTCTACCTCTCTCACAGTCTCTGGGTCCAGGGGGGACAGATCTGAGCCTTGGTGCTCATCTCATGTCACATACAAGCATGCATGTATGCAGGCACGCACACACACACACACAATTAGATTTAGAGATCTCTCCATAGAGGCCACACAGAGCACCTTCGAAGGCGCTGTGCTAGGGTCACATGATTATGGACTACGTTCCGGACATGTGCCGCCTATCGAGTGGAGCAAATCCCATTCCATCTCTAAAGCTCCTCCTCCCCTGTGTTCTCTATGTGGTGCAATGATCAGAAGGAACACACGCGAGGAGAATCGATGTTCCATGGCGGTTCCATTTGTTTCATACCGTCGCCATCGAGGAGAATCTATTCTACACAGCCTCCTCTCTAGACAGTGCAGTGACTGTGAAAAGAGCTCGGGTCCTGAGGTTAGAGAGAAATAACACAGAGGACATAACAGGGGATATCTGAAATTACAGAGGAGCTTTCTAATAGATTTTTTAACCATGCATGGAAGCTTAGTGCACACCAGTGGAGGCTGCTGAGGGGAGGACGGCTCATAATAGGTTGGCTTATAATAAACCATGTGTTTGATGTACTTGATACCATTCAACCTATTCCACTCCAGCCATTATCACGAGCTGTCCTCCCCAATTAAAGTGCCACCAACCTCCGGTGGTGCACACTATGCACACAGCATAGTGTGCGCCACCGGTTTCCGTTAGGAAAATGTGGCACCGGACATTTGGCAAAATTATTACCGAATTCTGATGTGCACTGAAGATGTTAGAATAACTGTCCACATTAACTTTTCCTCAGCCAACAAAGCGAGTAACAAATAGCAAAATCCCTAGCCTATGTCAATCTACTATTAGAAAAGTTTGCCTATTCTATTGGTCAGCTTGTCAAGAAAGAAACAGCCTATTCCAAACAGACTCTAGGACAGTTGTGGGACAATAGATCCCAAATGTATACAACCAGTAGGCCTAGGCTACATGAAAAAAAAAAATGTTAAAAAGCAACAAAAAAAATGCCTAAAACATTTAATTAAAAAAAAATCTCCGGTTGGCCAATTAGTGTGAAGTAAATCTGGTCAATTCTGTTAGTAACACATCCGCCTCCCTCCCGTGACATCAGGGTCCTTGTGCGACCAGGCTCACCCTTGTAACAAGGGCCTGTCAAAATGTCAAATTCAATCAATAACAGGAACTAAAGGTCAGCTGTGCGTCTCTAAGCACCATTCAATACTTCATTATGGAAGGGGAGTGCAGCATGATAAAGTATGGTGACAAATCAGCCTCGCGAGATGCCGCTGTCGAGCAAGGTGAAACATCATTGAGCAAACACCGAGTCGAGAGCGCAGAGGATGGATACCGCGAGTGCACAGGCAGCGGGGGCACACAAATGAAACTTGAGTTGCAAGTGTGACTTTGAGCGAGCTGAACATCATTGCCACACGCAAAATATTAATTAGAGAGCAGAGATTTTGGGGGGGGTTTGTGCAGAGATACTACATGTCAAGGCTCAGAAGTTACTGCGCTCTCACAAATACAACACATCCCCATATGGATTTCTCCTCTCACACCAAAAAATGTTACTCTGACAACTGCAATCTTTTACTATCATTTCATTACAGGTGAGAATTCTTGCCATTGAACATGTTCGTCATTAGTTAACGCAGCCACAAAGTAATAATAGTTATTAATTTATCTTCTTAAAATCTGATTTGAAACCTAACCCTAATCGCACCCGCTAAACTTCTGCCTACCCTAACCTTAAATTAAGACAAAAAGGGTATTCTGTTATGAAAGCAGGCTATTGATTAGGCAAGCTAGGTTAGCATTAGCTAGCAGCTAGTTAAGAAGAGTTAGCTAGCTGCTAACATTTAACCACATATAAAAGTTACCAGTATCTTTGGTTTTACCAAGAGCATTGTAGCTCGATAACTAGCTAGCTAAGTTAACCAGGGGTTAGTATGGAAGGAGGACTTGGAAGACCAGCATTACTGGGAGGGAGTGGCGGAGGATGGAGAGGCAGGATGAGAACAGACAGGGAAGGCCCTCACTGGGGAAGAGGCCCTTGATTGAGATGGGGTGAGGCCAGCCGAGAGGGAGCCAAGAGAGTTCAAACTCTGAATTAAATAGACAATATTGTTAATCGCTACAGATTTAATTACTTTTACTCTGGCAGTTTTTGTGCAGTAACAATAAAAGAGAATGATCTCTAACCATCTTCTCTCTCTAATCCCCCTCTCCATGCAGGCCCACTTTCACTATGTGGTGGTTGTTCTCTGCTTAGCTGACAGCGACAGGAGATACAGGAGTCCATTCTGTTCCAAGTACCTTGGTTCTCCTCTATGCTCAGCACTCTGGGGACTTCCTGCAGGTAACCTTGACTTCTATCAATCACCCCCGTAACTTAATCATTAGTGGTACTGAGAGTTCCTCTAATACAGCTTTGCCGATGTATGGAGGCATTGTTATTAGGACATTTGTCACGTAGAAAGGATGACATGTTATTGACTTTGACCAACTGCTGTCTATTTGGTTAGAAAGATGGTTCTATACAGAGGATGGTTCTACACTGAATGTGTACAAGTAGGTTAGGTAAGGGATGAAGTGAAAACATATAAGAGGATAGCTCTCCAGGACGAGGGTTGGGCATGAAATGACAGCAGGCTATGCAATACTGAGACATACTGACTGACGAGTGGCGTGTATTGGTACAGCTCAGTTCAGTCCCACATTTTATCACATATTTGGCAAAATTATTTTCCATAGTAGCAGTCTTTAAATGGACTGTTACCTTGAATGCAACACCAAGATGTTAAAACTTTTCAACTGGGTCAGTGTGTGCGTGTGTGTAGAGAGCATACTATATGTTTGACAAGGTGGAGTCATCACTTCATCGCCCTGGACCACTACACCTACGAGGCTGAGGACGCCAAGTTTGGACCTGTGAGTCTCCTTTGACCTTAATGTAACTTGCTTCTAAGACTTTTGGGGTCATGGGTGTTCCCTAACGCAGCACATATGTATCCCTCCACCTTCCTCAGTGGAGTCCTGACCAGGGGTATCAAACTCCAAAGTCTATGTACCTAGTGTATTGGCGTAGTTACCGGACCAGTGGGAGGAGGTGTCGATGACAGTGATGCGTCCCAGTGTGATCTCAACAAACAGCCGCTGTGCCAACAACATGCCTGATGACGACAACCAGATGATATTCCTCCACCCTGGATCACGGTAAACACACACCTAGTCTCTCTCTCTCTCTCTGTATGTTTGTTGCACATGACAGTGAGTAATGGGTCTTTATATGCAAGTGTGTGTGTACTGTCTACTGAGTCTGTATACACCCTGTATTACAGGCCTGTGTTTTGTTAGCACACACTTTTCTTGTGTGTGATTTAGTGCAGTGTTGTGTGACATCCCTCTCTCTCTCTCTCTTTCCTCAGATATGTGGTGCTCCCCAGACCAGTGTTGTGTGACATCCCTCTCTCTCTCTCTCTCTGTCTCTCTCTCTCCTCAGATATGTGGTGTTGAGGCAGGGATGGACTACACTATTCGTCTGAGCTTGCTGCTCTACTCTGTACTCAGTGATGTCCAGTCCCCATATACACTCATCGACTCGGATAGTTCCCACACACACTATTAAACACCTAGACACAATTGAGACTTTTGCGTACATCATGCATTGATGTCACTACAAGGATTTGAAGTTGCTATTCAGCCCTTTGACTCCATACTAAATCTAATTCCATCCTCTATATCTTTCTTTCCTCTCTATAGATTATGCTGATGCCCCACTGCAAGAACCTGGAGATCTTCACTGGTTCTGAGGGAGGTGATGTGGCCACCAACAGTGCCTGGGACATGTTCCAGCGTTACCGCTGTCTAGAGAACAGCCAGAGCGTGGTCAAGACCCCCTCCACAGACATCAGCTGGAACTTCATCTTTAGCATGTCAGCTCTGCTGCACCAGGGAGCTAAAGGTATGGTATCACACACCCAACAGTCATGTATGACTGCTTAAACTAGGGTTGTCACAACACCAGTATCGCAATACTCAGAGGTATCGTGGCAAGGAAACAAAACATGAAGCAGACTACATTTCTTGAGGAAAACAGTCCTAATGTTGGAAACAAGCAGGCTTATATTGTCATCCAGATTCACGTTTGTTTTCCAAGCTATATCACACAATATTTTACATAAAGCAGGTTTTAAAGGACCAAAGAGTTTAGTCTGCTTTGTGTTTTCATTTTTGCCATGGAAAATCAGGTATCGTAGTATCGTGACACTGGTATCGTGACAACCCTAGCTTAAACATCTTTAAACATACTTCTATGCTCATTTATGTGTTTCTTAACTAAAGGTATAAGGAAGGAAGGTTTCTTATGGTGCAATAATACTGACGAATGGCATGGCTTGTACACCTCTGCTCAGTCCCACATAGTGACGTCTGCCATTCCATATTGAGGCAAACACGCAACAGCTCTGTGCCATTTTATTTTTCCTTCCATATTTTTTCAGAGCCTCCTTCTAAAACCTCATCGGAGAGGACCCAAGGTTCCTCCCCAGACCTCCAATGGGTTTTGAGAAGGATTAGTTGAGCTGAGATTAATTGGGACAGAGCTCATGTCATTGTTTTAGGTGGAATCTTATAGACGGTTTGGTTGTTTAGTAACAAAACCGAGGCGTGTGCAACTACGGGGCAAAAAAGACGGGGTTGGCTTAGATTGTTGACAACATGTAAGCTATTTTTCGTCTCCAATGTTTATTGAAAACAAAGACATTTGCATAATGAGCACTTGTTGTCTCTCAAATACATCGTTACTGCTGTTGGTTAGCTAGCTAGCAAATGTTTTGCCATATTAGCATTGACATGAAATCAGTCAAAACATCTCAAAACAAGACATGGTATCAATAACAAGATGAAACAAGCTGAAAAGAGCCACTTACGATTCCCCACATTGCAGTTTTTTGTCATTCTTGCTTACGATTCCCCACATGGCAGTTTCTTGTCATTCTTGCTTACGATTTCCCACATGGCAGTTTCTTGTCATTCTTGCTAGCAATCTGGCCATCCATAATCACAACAACACACTGACTTCATGGAAGCGTGCACATCGTTTTCGTGACGTTGTCAGCTAACCCATCTTATGTTGAATGATACATTTTATCTGTTTGCACATATATCTTGGTTCTACTTGTGCTCTTTCCACAGATGTCTCTGGCTTGCTGATAACATCTGATCTAATGAGATTCCCTATGCGATTTGACTCCTGTATTACTGCCATACTCAATAAAACTTCCAATGTCAAATTGAAATAATTTGACACTGTAATTTGATAGACAATGGTAGTTCCCAATTAGACAATTACTCTAAAACAAATCTGTTTTCCTCAGTTAAATGTTTGGTGATTGCATGCCGTTGCCTTGTCCTCAGTGCTCCTTTGAATGCTGTGTGTACCATGATGACATGTTTAGCTGGTTAATCATGTTAATTTCAGTTTACATTCTATTATTTGGTACTGGTTATGTACTGTTAATGTAGCAGGTTCTCTCCTTCGTGTCTCCATATAATAAAAAATGGGCTTAATAAATACCCTAAATATTGGATCCTGCCATCATCTCAATTCCTGCACTTTCTCTTAACTATCCCACTAGTCCTTCCTTTCTTTCAATGTTATCATCGTTCTGCCATTATTATGTGTGTACCCCCATGTTATTTCCAACAATGGAGTCATTATATTTATCTATATTAAATTATGGCCAGGACCTAGTGCATGATGAATGAACTTATTAGATCACAGCCACATTATGTCCATACTCCATCTATTCTGTGATACATTGGGGTTAATGCCCTCATATCAAGGAAACACATACCAGACACTTTGTGGAAAGGTGAAGAAAACCAATTAGCTAGTTGTGGACTATGGTGTGACTTAGCTAGAGTCGACTGTCTGCTTTTCGTCTTACAGATGAACGTTGCTTTTGACCAGTGTTGTGTGAAACCTGACTGACCTTCTTGATCCAAACCAGTCAGGTTTCAGGACTGGTCATTCAACTGAGACTGCTCTTCTCTGTGTCACGGAGGCTCTCCGCACTGCTAAAGCTAACTCTCTCTCCTCTGCTCTTGTCCTTCTAGACCTGTCTGCTGCCTTTGATACTGTGAACCATCAGATCCTCCTCTCCACCCTCTCCGAGCTGGGCATCTCCGGCGCGGCTCACTCCTGGATCGCGTCCTACCTGACCGGTCGCTCCTACCAAGTGGCGTGGCGAGAAGCTGTCTCCGCACCACGTGCTCTCACCACTGGTGTCCCCCAGGGCTCAGTTCTAGGCCCTCTCCTATTCTCCCTATACACCAAGTCACTTGGCTCTGTCATATCCTCACATGGCCTCTCCTATCATTGCTACGCTGACGATACACAACTAATCTTCTCCTTTCCCCCTTCTGATAACCAGGTGGCGAATCGCATCTCTGCATGTCTGGCAGACATATCAGTATGGATGACGGATCACCACCTCAAGCTGAACCTTGGCAAGACGGAGCTGCTCTTCCTCCCGGGGAAGGACTGCCCGTTCCATGATCTCGCCATCACGGTTGACAACTCCATTGTGTCCTCCTCCCAGAGTGCGAAGAGCCTTGGCGTGACCCTGGACACACCCTGTCGTTCTCCGCTAACATCAAGGCGGTGACCCGATCCTGCAGGTTCATGCTCTACAACATTCGGAGAGTACGACCCTGCCTTACACAGGAAGCGGCACAGGTCCTAATCCAGGCACTTGTCATCTCCCGTCTGGATTACTGCAACTCGCTGTTGGCTGGGCTCCCTGCCTGTGCCATTAAACCCCTACAACTCATCCA
>NC_139994.1:13440468-13450073 GCF_964263955.1 Coregonus lavaretus
CGTATCCCTGGTGCGAGTGGCCGGAACAGGCCGGGCTGGGCTGGCGAAGCGCACCGTATCCCTGGTGCGAGTGGCCGGAACAGGCCGGGCCGGGCTGGCGAAGCGCACCGTATCCTTGGTGCGAGGGGTCGTAACAGGCCGGACCGTACTGGAGGCACACACCACTGGCTCTACCCCGGGAACTGGAACGGGCCGGACCGGACTGGATACACACCTCAGTCTCTCACGCCGTGCCTCTACATCTCCTTTCCCTACTTTGGCCAGTGACCCCCGTAACCTGGTTGCCTCTTGAATTCGCCCCTTCTCTGCCTCCGTTAGCCCCGTCGTCCAAGCCATGTGCCCCCCCCAAAAAACTTTTTGGGGTTGCCTCTCGTCCTTCCAACGATGATGGCCCTGCTGACGCCGTTGCTCCTCTCGCCGTCGCCTCTCCACCGTTTCGCTCCATGGACGGCGATCCATCCCATCCAGGATCTCCTCCCAAGTCCAGGACCCCTTTCCGTCCAAGATCTCCTCCCATGTCCAGGAAGCCTTTGGAGCTGGGTCCTGTTGCCGCTTGACACGCTGCTTGGTCCTTTGATGGTGGGTTTTTCTGTCACGATCGTCTGAAGAAGCGGACCAATACGCAGCGCGTGGAGTGAACATGATGACTTTATTTAATAAAGCAACCACGAAAAACAACAAATGACGATAGTGAAGTCCTCTGTAACACTGACAGAAACATGGAACAAAAACCCACCAACCAAGGAGAAACCACACAGTTTAAATATGGCTCCCAATCAGAGATAACGAGCCGACAGCTGACACTCGTTACCTCCGATTGGGAGTCATATGACTAATCAAGAACAATCACCCAACATAGAAATGAACAACTAGAATCCCCAACATAGAAATACACCCAAACAATGAAAATGAACAACCCTGGCTCAGTAATCAAAGTCCATGGAGCCAGAGTGTCACATGCACAAATACAACTGAATTTGTTACCATGCAGAACTTTCAATAGAAACACTGACCTGTCCAACCTCTTTAAAGCAAATAGCTCTCTTGTATTCACCCTAGCATCTGAGAGAGAAAACCCTATACCCCTTTCCTTTGTTTCCTTTGCTCCTTTAATTCCGTAAAGCCCATCATGACTCATTTATGGAGATTAGTTTTTTCCTAAACAGAGTGTATTTCCTCCTGACTCAACAAAACAAACAAACTGAGGGTGAGCTGGGGAAAGTGGGGGTGAACGGCGAGAGAGGGGTACGTGGCCCCTCTCAGCCCTCTTTAATCAGCGATCATCCTATCATCGCCCTGCGCCGCAGCCATGGAGACGGCATGCTGCTTACCAAAACGGAAACCCTAGTCGCTGTGGACACGTGAAATCAGGCCACGGCCGGAAGTCTTAAATGTGTGTTGCGAGGGGGCCAAGGGTTCGGATCTAACCTAATTTAGTGAGTTTACAGCGAAACAGCAGGCCAAGCAGTGAGTGATGACTAAAGGTTATACTCAAGGAGAGGCATGTAGGAGTAAATAGATGCCTTATATAGGACTAGATAGAGGTGTTATATAGGGGTAGATATAGGTCTTATATAGGGGTAGATAGAGGTCTTATATAGGGGTAGATAGAGGTCTTATGTAGGGGTAGATAGAGGTCTTATATAGGGGTAGATAGAGGCCTTATATAGGGCTAGATAGAGGTCTTATGTAGAAAGAAAAATACACTGTATGCCAGTTATCGTGCAAATAGTCCGGGTAGCCATGATTAGCTGTTCAGGAGACTTATGGCTTGGGGGTAGACGCTGTTAAGAAGCATATTGGACATAGACTCCGGTACCGCTTGCCGTGCGGTAGCAGAGAGAACAGTCTATGACTAGGGTGGCTGGAGTCTTTGACAATTTTTAGGGCCTGGTATAGAGGTCCTGGATGGCAGGAAGCTTGGCCCTAGTGATGTACTGGGCCGTACGCACTACCCTCTGTAGTGCCTTGCGGTCGGAGGCCGAGCAGTTGCCATACCAGGCAGTGATGCAACCAGTCAGGATGCTCTCGAAGGTGCAGCTGTAGAACTTTTTGAGGATCTGAGGACCCATGCCAAATCTTTTCAGTCTCCTAAGGGGGAATAGGCTTTGTCGTGCCCTCTTCACGACTGTCTTGATGTGTTTGGACCATGATAGTTTGTTGGTGATGTGGACACCAAGGAACTTGAAGCTCTCAACCTGTTCCACTACAGCCCTATCGATGAGAATGGGGGCATGCTCAGTCCTCTTTCTTTTTCCTGTAGTCTACAATCATCTCCTTTGTCTTGATCACGTTGAGGGAGAAGTTGTTATCCTGGCACCACATGTCCAGGTCTCTGACCTCCTCCCTATAGGCTGTCTCATCGTTGTCGGTGATCAGGCCTACCACTGTTGTGTCGTATGCAAACTTAATGATGGTGTTGGAGTCGTGCCTGGACATGCAGTCATGGGTGAACAGGGAGTACAGGAGGGGACTAAGCACGCACCCCTGAGGGGCCCCCGTGTTGAGAATCAGCGTTGCAGATGTGTTGTTACCTACCCTTTCCACCTGGGGGTGGCCCGTCAGGAAGTCCAGGATCCAGTTGCAGAGGGAGGTGTTTAGTCCGAGGGTCCTTAGCTTAGTGATGAGCTTTGAGGGCAGTATGGTGTTGAAAGCTGAGCTGTAGTCAATGAATATAATTCTCACATAGGTGTTCCTTTTGTCCAGGTGTGAAAGGGCAGTGTGGAGTGCAATAGAGATTGCATCATCTGTGGATCTGTTGGGGCGGTGTGCACATTTGAGTGGGTCTAGGGAATCTGGGATAATGGTGTTGATGTGAGCCATGACCAGCCTTTCAAAGCACTTCATGGCTGCAGACGTGAGTGCTACGGGTCGGTAGTCATTTAGGCAGGTTATCTTAATATTCTTGGGCACAGGGACTATGGTGGTCTGCTTGAAACATGTTGGTATTACAGACTCAGTCAGCGACAATGTCAGTGAAGACAATTGGCAGTTTGTCAGCGCATGCTCGGAGTACACGTCCTGGTAATCCCTCTGGCCCTGCGGCCTTGTGAATGTTGACCTGCTTAAAAGGCTTACTCACATTGGCTACGGAGAGCGTGATCACATAGTCATCAAGAACAGCTGATGCTCTCATGCATGCTTCAGTGTTGCTTGCCTCAAAGCGAGCATAGAAGTGATTTAGCTCGTCTCGTAGGCTTGTGTCACTGGGCAGCTCGCGGCTGTGCTTCCCTTTGTAGTCTGTAATAGTTTGTAAGCCCTGCCACATCCGACGAGCGTCGGAGCCGGTGTAGTACGATTCAATCTTAGTCCTGTATTGACTCTTTGCCTGTTTGATGGTTCGTCGGAGGGCATAGCGGGATGTCTTATAAGTGTCCGGGTTAGAGTCCCACTCCTTGAAAGCGGCAGCTCTACCCTTTAGCTCAGTGCGGATGTTGCCTGTAATCCATGGCTTCTGGCTGGGGTATGTACGTACGGTCACTGTGGGGAGAACGTCATCGATGCACTTATTGATGAAGCCAGTGACTGATGTGGTGTACACCTCCATCGGAAGAATCTTGGAACATATTCCAGTCTGTGCTAGCAAAACAGTCCTGTAACTTAGCATCTGCGTCATCTGACCACTTCTTTATTAACCGAGTCACTGGTGCTTCCTGCTTTAGTTTTTGCTTATAAGCAGGAATCAGGAGGATATAATTATGTCAGATTTGCCAAATGGAGGGCGAGGGAGAGCTTTGTACGCATCTCTGTGTGTGGAGTAAAGGTGGTCTAGAGTTCTTTTTTCCCTCTGGTTGCACATTTAACATGCTGGTAGAAATTAGGTATAACGGATTTAAGTTTCCCTGCATTAAAGTCCCCGGCCACTAGGAGCGCTGTCTCTGGATGAGCGTTTTCCTGTTTTCTTATGGCCTTATACAGCTTATTGAGTGCAGTCTTAGTGCCAGCATCGGTTTGTGGTGGTAAATAGACAGCTAAGAAAACTCTCTTGGTAAATAGTGTGGTCTACAGCTTATCATGAGATACTCTACCTCAGGCGAGCAAAACCTCGAGACTTCCTTAATATTAGATTTCGTGCACCATCTGTTCTGTCCTGCCGATGTAGCGTATATCCCGCCAGCTGTATGTTATCCATGTCGTCGTTCAGCCACGACTCGGTGAAATATAAGATATTACAGTTTAATGTCCCGTTGGTAGGATATCCTTGATCGTATGTCGTCCATTTTGTTTTCCAATGATTGTACGTTGGCTAATAGGACTGATGGAAGAGGCAGATTACTCGCTCGCCGTCGGATCCTTACAAGGCACCCCGACCTACGTCCACGATATTTCCGTCTCTTTCTCATGCGAATGACGGGGATTTGGGCCTTGTCGGGTGTCTGTAGAATATCCTTCGCATCCGACTCGTTGAAGAAAAAATCTTCGTCCAATACGAGGTGAGTAATCGCTGTTCTGATATCCAGAAACTATTTTTGGTGCCAGAAACATTATGTACAGAATAAATTAACACAAAACAACACACATAATAGCACAATTGGTTAGGGGGTCGTAAAACGGCAGCCATCTCCTCCGGCGCCATTTTCTCTAATGACGCTGTCCTAAAAAGTACATGATATTCCAGTCTCTAGTCTCCACCGTGGCTGCTGGTGCTGATAGTGAATGGGCAGTGTTGGCTGTTGGCCATTGAATGCGGAGGCTCTTTAAAAGCCTGTTATTCTGTGTATTGCTTTCTCCTGCCAGGGCTGAACGAAGCAGAGGAAAGAAAAGGGCCCCCTTCTCTCTCTTTCTCTCCCTTGCCTAGGGAGGACTGCATCTTCCACAGGAAATGAACACAAGCCCACTCTGAAATCAGCTGCTTGCCCACGCCCGCTGTCTCTCCCCTGCTCTACATTCAGCAGGCAAACACTCAACACAGAGAGGGGGAATGGGGAGGGAGAGAGAATGGAAGAGGTGGAAGAAAGAAGGAGAAAGAGAAAAAGGGAGGGAAAGTGAAAGAAAGAGGAAGAGAGGGAGTGAGAAAGAGCGAGAGAACGAAAGAGAAGAATGAACAGAGGCCCCTATCTCCCTTCACCTGATTACTATAGATTTTTTTCATCTCTCCAACCCCCCTCCTTTTCTATCTCCACCCCACCATCATCCCCCTCCTTCCTCTTCTTCTCATTATCCTCCCTCTCATTCTGTCTCTCTTTACCTCCTCTTTCTCTTAAACGTCTGAAACAATGTTTTCAAATAATGTTATCAGAAAGTGAGAAAAACCTGAATGCTAATCCTGTCACTAGCCAACTTAAGAAAAACAGGGAGTTTTTAACTCCCCCTCTCTTCTCCTCCTCCTCCTCCTCCCCCTTCCTCTGAATGAACAAGCGTTCCTGAGCTGGACGATGGCCAGAATCAGTAATAAAGTGCTAAGCAGAAGACAGGAAATACTGGAGAAGTCGAACAATGTTATGACAATACTTATAACTTTTACAGTCAGGGCCCCAGCTGCACATCTGTACAGCATCAGGGCCTTACTGGCCCAGACAGGAGGAAGCCATTTTTACTCCTTGCACACAGCGCCTCCCAGCAGATGTTATCACTTTGCCAAGAATATATTTTTTTATTATTCCTTTTTTTTTATCCAACAATTAAAAACACTAAACAAAACACAAAATAGACATTTTTCAAAAGTGAAGGAAATTAGTGAATCTAGCGACTCTTGCTTTGGGGAAGGGATGGAGGGAGGAACAGTCCAATAAATGAATAATATAAATGTAAGTGATTTAGCGTGAAGGAATCTGTGTTGTGTTGGGCTGGGCTGCAGACATGAGGCGAGGTCTCACACTCCGACAGACAGACAGGAAGCATGGCTGTCGCCTGGCTGTAAAACAACATGTTGAGGGTGTGCTCAGCTCCCAACACAACACACTGCCTGCATCCCAAATGGCACCCTATTCCTTATTTAGTGCACTACTTATGACCAGGGCCCAAAAGCGCTAATAGGGAATAGGGTGCCATTTGGTAAGCAGTTACTCCCATGCCCAAGTGACACTCAACTGTCTGGAACATTGGAGAGGTCACCTGACAGGTTTTTATATCAATGAAATGAGAGTATGAGACTATTTACTTCAATTAAGGTTTAATCAATTGTCATTTATTTGCCTTTTGGCTTTTTCCGCCATTGGCAGCCAAATTGTATGTATTTATTTATTAACTAGCTCAAAGAATAAGTATATTTTTTCAGCACCAATGGCAAATCCTTGCTTAAACTGTTGGAGTTTATCAAGCCAACACAGGTGAAACTACTGCAATATCATCTTAATATTTAAATACCACAGTGTTACATAAGTGTCAAAACCAATTGAGCATCATTTAAGGGGTTGACAGAATTATCACAAAGGACAAAAGGTTTCACATTACTATGAAAAATAAACAAGCAATCATTGACAGGTGCATAGGCCGTACATTAGATTACATTGTGTTTACATAGCACGTCAAAAATGCAGTATCAGAATTTTACCACCTTTTGGGAAAAAACAACAAAACAGAAATGTTAATTGGAGAGGATCATCTCCCAGGCACGGAGAAACATATCTGGTTCGAGGGCATTGCTCCTTTTTGGCTCGCGGGGAAAGAAAAAAAGAAAAAGAGTTCTCCTTGCTGTTCTGTTCTATGATAATGAGCTTTTATTACAAAAGCGTGTTTAAATGATGTCGACACTGTAATGACGTTTAAGGATCTTTTGTGTATCCTCTTCGCAGGCATTCCTCTCGCCACACAACAGTACACTGAGCTCTCAGCTCCAACTCCCAATCACATCATACTGTATTAGCCCCGACTGCATACATCTTTTGTTTTTTTCTCTTCTTATTTATTATTCAATTCAGATCAAGCTGACAAACCCGGGGGATTTCAGTCAATTCTAGTTGAGCTGCCTCTCTGGCAGATTCCTGATGCTGTTATGTTTGCAGAACAAACACACCAAAAAATCCCATTTAATTCCTGGGACATAAATAAATCTACAGGCCTTATTTCCCACAAGTCCACCTTCGCTCGCTGGCGGGTGGAGACGTGGCGGCCCGCCGTCTCTCTCCCCTACACAACATTCTCGCTTGACCTTCATCTCCCCGCTTGTCAACCAGCCGTTTGACTCGGTGTACAGGCGATGATGGACTAGACATGAACTCTAAAAGCTGAGGGCCTTGAATCAAGACAGACAAAGAAAGGGAAGCATTTGTGGGAAGCATTGGAGTCAACATGGGCCAGCATCCCTGTGGAACGCTTTTGACACCAACTCAATATTAATGTTTTGTACACTCAGTGTATATTTCCACACTATTAGGTTGGAATAATACTGTGAAATTTGGAAAATTATGAAAATAATGAAAATGCCCTTTTAGTATAAGAGTTGTTTGAAATGTCAGCCTGTTTTGGTGGGATGGTTTTGGCCTTCCATGGTGACATCACCATGCTTTAAATTAGTTAATAGACCAATAAGAAAGAGAGTTCCAAATCTCTCTGCCAATAACAGCACATTTTCAGTTTTCCCCTCCCGACTCAGACCACTCCCAGACAGTCCTAGCTAAATTCTTACCTGAGAAATTGCTCTTTGCTAAGAAGCTATTTTTGTTTATTTTAAGACATTTTAATTAAAAACAATCACAGTAAGGTACTTAATTGTTATACAAAAATTATTTGATATTGAGATTTTAAAAAAGGCTGTATTGGACCTTTAACTTTGCCAGAGCACATTGTGATTGTACTGGAAAGTGGCAATTATAAACCTAATTTCTGTGGCTGTCAGCTTAACATACTTTTATAACACAAAAATAAAACACTTGCCTTTGCCAGAGCCTCCTTCCTTTCTCTGCAAACACATGCAAAGCATTGCCTGTTTTATTAAAGGCTGAACAATTTGCAGATCAATTTAAGAACAAGTGTTTCATTACGAGGGAACTCAAAGCAGACCGGCACCTCCCTGGGTTCAGGGGAGAGGCATGTCAGCCAAGGCCTGAAGTGGGGTTAAGCATGTCTGCAACAGGACCCAACCAGGCCAAAAAAACAGGGCCTGGAATTGGACAGCCCCCAGAATCAGTCTCGCTCGACCAGAGGAAGTAAGGGTGTTTAGGACAGAAATATGATCGTTGTCACATAGAGATACTGGTTCCATTTCCCTTGGAATTTATTAGTGGATCATTCATAATATGAACAGTAACAAAAAGCAGGAAGTACATATGGAACCATGGAGAAAATATGGAATCATGGGAGTCTCTTTGACCACCACCCAGCTGCAGCGCAAGTCTACACCATTCTAGACAACTACTGGGGGTGACACACCACACAGCTGTTTCATACATCTACACAGACTCCTAGCAACGACGCTACACAGCTGCCCACTGGAATACTCACCATAGCCACAATATGCCTAATAAATGGCCTGGGAGATATCATGTACTGTATGGATGCATGACTAGCATAACATCTGTCATGTCTGGCCCAAATCTGATATAGGCCTTCAGATGGCATATCTTTAAAAAATATATAAAACACATTTAATATATTATTTTCCCCTAACCCTACCACCCTCCCCTAATTGGTTTAAACTAATGGACAACAATACTTAGGCTTCCACTTCCAGCTTACACATACATTTCACGGACAGTATATTTTACATTAGTTATCTTTTTTTTTATTTTACATTTTAGTCATTTAGCAGACACTCTTATCCAGAGCGACTTACAGTAGTGAGTACATACATTTTCATACTGGTCCCCCGTGGGAATCAAACCCACAACCCTGGCATTGCAAGCGCCATGCTCTACCAACTGAGCCACACGGGACCAGCCTTCAGCTACCCTCAACCCCTCCCATCTATCTCTGAGGACCATCTAGTTTAGATTTCTAGCTGATATATTTTTCAACTGTGCTGTAATGTTTCACAAAAGTTTTGAACTTTTCTATTCTCATAGTTTCTACAGATTGTAAATTAAAGATAAACACCTTTGCTAAGAGTATTATTATTATATTATTGATCGATTGACTTTGACTTATCAATTCACCCAGCAGTGCTATTTGCAGAGTTAGCTCCAAGTAAATGTTGCATTTATTCAGCCATTCCTGAACCTGCGACCAAAAACAACTATTTTGTAACCTGTATGGTGCAGCTGTCAATTTGTTGGTCCTTAAATTAAACTGGTATACTTTTTTATTTATCACAATTTTCTTTAGCCAATTTTGGTCTTAAATGCAGGGCCAACAGACAAGTACCTTACCTCCTCCCCTTCTCTCATTATGAGTATAAAATAAGAACAATTTTCTCCAATGCAAATATGCATGAGGTAATGAGTGAATAAATGCATAAGGGTTTTACATTACATTTGCTGTAGCTCAGCTTTAGGAGTAGAAACAGCAATTCTGCTGAATATCATTTGAATCTACCAAAAAAAGAGCAAGTGGTGTATAATCCTATTAACTTCCACCCATCTAGCCGAGAATGTATAAGAAATAAACAGGAGCTTAAGGGGGAAAGGAGGGAAGGAGGAGGGAGGGAAAAAGAGATGTGTATTTCCATTCCGGCTTTGAGAGAGTTTTTCAGTGCGCGGCTGGGCACGGCTCACATACTGTATATAAAC
>NC_139994.1:13450273-13599067 GCF_964263955.1 Coregonus lavaretus
GCCACAAGTCTTCTTGGGTATGACGCTACAAGCTTGGCACACCTGTATTTGGGGAGTTTCTCCCATTCTTCTCTGCAGATCCTGTCAGGTTGGATGGGGAGCGTCGCTGCACAGCTATTTTCAGGGTTCTCCAGAGTTGTTCGATCAGGTTAAAGTCCTACGGTCCTAAGCGCTCTGGAGAAGGTTTTCATCAAGGATCTCTCTGTACTTTGCTCCATTCATTTTTCTCTCGATCCTGACTAGTCTCCCAGTCCCTGCCGCTGAAAAACATCCCCACAGCATGATGCTGCCACCACCATGCTTCACCGTAGGGATGTTGCCTGGTTTCCTCCAGACGTGACGCTTGGCATTCAGGCCAAAGAGTTCAATCTTGGTTTCATCAGACCAGAGAATCTTGTTTCTCATGACCTGAGAGTCTTTAGGTGCCTTTTGGCAAACTCCAAGGGGCTGCCGTGCCTTTTACTGAGGAATGGCTTCTGTCTGGCCACTCTACCATAAAGGCCTGATTGATGGAGTGCTGCAGAGATGGTTGTCCTTCTGGAAGGTTCTCCCATCTCCACAGAGGAACTCTGGAGCTCTGTCAGAGTGACCATCGGGTTCTTGGTCACCTCTCTGACCAAGGCCCTTCTCCCCCGATTGGTCAATTTGGCCGGGCGGCCAGCTCTAGGAAGAGTCTTGGTGGTTCCAAACTTCTTCCATTTAAGAATGATGGAGGCCACCTTGTTCTTGGGGACCTTCAATGCTGCAGACATTTTTTGCTACCCTTCCCCAGATCTGTGCCTTCGACACAATCGTGTCTCGGAGCTCTACGGACAATTCCTTCGAGCTCTTGGCTTGCTCTGACATGCACTGTCAATGGTGGGACCTTATATAGACAGGTGTGTGCCTTTCCAAATCATGTCCCATCAATTTAGTTTACCACAGGTGGACTCCAATCAAGTTGTAGAAAGAGCTCAAGGATGATCAATGGAAGCATGATGCACCTGAGCTCAATTTCGAGTCTCATAGCAAAGGGTCTGAATACTTATGTAAATAATGTTTTTTATTTTTTTATTTTTAATACCGGTACATTTGCAAAAATTTCTAAAAACATGTTTTTGCTTTGTCATTATGGGTTATTGTGTGTAGATTGATGAGGATTTTTATTTATTTAATCAATTTTAGAATAAGGCTGTAACGTAACAAAATGTGGAAATATTCAAGGGGTCGGAATACTTTCCAAATGCACTGTAACTTACTAGGAACACAGGAGATATACAGACGGACCCCTTCAAAATACTGAGGTCTGTTTAGATCTGCATGTGGTTTAAAACACAATCTCTTCTGACAAGATTATTTGCTTGTCTAGCATTGCATACACACTGGTGTCTGGTAGTGATGGGGGAATAAATCGATATAGTTACAAATCGGGATATTATTTTTGATGATATATCGCAATATAATTTTTTACAATATCGCACCAAAACTCCAGTATTGTTCCTTCATAGCTTGTTTTCCATCTTCTTTTTAAATAGGGAGCCAATTTGTTTTCAGCACTTTTATTTCCATGACTGATCAAAACTTGTTTCCTCATGGCTCTCTATTGTCCCTCTGCAGTAGACATATATATGGTGAGCAATATGTTTGGAACATCGAATCACATTGAAATCGCAGTATCGAATCGGATAACACTTTATTTGGATTGTCCTTCTGTAGATGCTCTAGACTTTCAGTAACATTTCAACTAACTATCTACTAACCTTAACCCTAAACTTAACCCTTACCCTAGCCCTAACCTTAACCCTTACCCTTATACTAAACCTTACCCTAACCCTAACCCTAACCGTAACCTTAGCCAGTAGTTGCTTATCAACAGATAGTCGGTTGTTTATCAACAGATAGTTTGTTGATAGTATGACCATCTGTAGAGCATCTACAGATGGGACTATCCAAATAAAGTGTGACCTCGAATTGCAATACATATTGTATCGGCACCTAAGTATCGTGATAATATTGTATCGAGAGGTCCCTGGCAATTCACAGCCCTAGTGTCTGGTGTGTGGAAGTCATAATAATAGAATCCTAAGCTGACGTATGCAAGTGTGTGTGTGTCTGTGCGCCCACTCAGAGTGAGTCTCTTTTCCCTCATTCTCTCTCTCTCCTTTCTCTAGGCTCAGGGCTAGCACTGACTCATCAATATGAGAGGAGCAGCAGCACCATAAAAGTGTTCTCCTGCCACCCACACATAGAGCTCTTAAGAGCTACCCCTCTCCCAGCCTCTCTCCATGCAGCAGTTAGCTGCCCCCCTCCCAGCCTCTCTCCATGCAGCAGTTAGCTGCCCCCCTCCCAGCCTCTCTCCATGCAGCAGTTAGCTGCCCCCATCCTAGCTGCCCTCCTCCCAGCCTCTCTCCATGCAGCAGTTAGCTGCCCTCCTCCTAGCTGCCCTCCTCCCAGCCTCTCTCCATGCAGCAGTTAGCTGGCCCCCTCCCAGCCTCTCTCCATGCAGCAGTTAGCTGCCCTCCTCCTAGCTGCCCTCCTCCCAGCCTCTCTCCATGCAGCAGTTAGCTGCCCCCCTCCTAGCTGCCCTCCTCCCAGCCTCTCTCCATGTAGCAGTTAGCTGCCCTCCTCCTAGCTGCCCTCCTCCCAGCCTCTCTCCATGAAGCAGTTAGCTGCCCTCCTCCTAGCTGCCCTCCTCCCAGCCTCTCTCCATGCAGCAGTTAGCTGGTCTCCTCCTAGCTGCCCTCCTCCCAGCCTCTCTCCATGCAGCAGTTAGCTGCCATCCTCCTAGCTGCCCTCCTCCTAGCTGCCCTCCTCCCAGCCTCTCTCCATGCAGCAGTTAGCTGGTCTCCTCCTAGCTGCCCTCCTCCCAGCCTCTCTCCATGCAGCAGTTAGCTGCCCCCATCCTAGCTGCCCTCCTCCCAGCCTCTCTCCATGCAGCAGTTAGCTGCCCTCCTCCTAGCTGCCCCCCTCCCAGCCTCTCTCCATGCAGCAGTTAGCTGGCCCCCTCCCAGCCTCTCTCCATGCAGCAGTTAGCTGCCCTCCTCCTAGCTGCCCTCCTCCCAGCCTCTCTCCATGCAGCAGTTAGCTGCCCCCCTCCTAGCTGCCCTCCTCCCAGCCTCTCTCCATGTAGCAGTTAGCTGGTCTCCTCCTAGCTGCCCTCCTCCCAGCCTCTCTCCATGAAGCAGTTAGCTGGTCTCCTCCTAGCTGCCCTCCTCCCAGCCTCTCTCCATGTAGCAGTTAGCTGGTCTCCTCCTAGCTGCCCTCCTCCCAGCCTCTCTCCATGCAGCAGTTAGCTGGTCTCCTCCTAGCTGCCCTCCTCCCAGCCTCTCTCCATGCAGCAGTTAGCTGGTCTCCTCCTAGCTGCCCTCCTCCCAGCCTCTCTCCATGCAGCAGTTAGCTGGTCTCCTCCTAGCTGCCCTCCTCCCAGCCTCTCTCCATGAAGCAGTTAGCTGCCCTCCTCCTAGCTGCCCTCCTCCCAGCCTCTCTCCATGAAGCAGTTAGCTGCCCTCCTCCTAGCTGCCCTCCTCCCAGCCTCTCTCCATGCAGCAGTTAGCTGCCCTCCTCCTAGCTGCCCTCCTCCCAGCCTCTCTCCATGCAGCAGTTAGCTGCCCTCCTCCTAGCTGCCCTCCTCCCAGCCTCTCTCCATGAAGCAGTTAGCTGGTCTCCTCCAAGCTGCCCCCCTCCCAGCCTCTCTCCATGAAGCAGTTAGCTGCCCTCCTCCTAGCTGCCCTCCTCCCAGCCTCTCTCCATGCAGCAGTTAGCTGCCCTCCTCCTAGCTGCCCTCCTCCCAGCCTCTCTCCATGCAGCAGTTAGCTGGTCTCCTCCTAGATGCCCTCCTCCAAGCCTCTCTCCATGCAGCAGTTAGCTGCCATCCTCCTAGCTGAGTGGCTTCAAGTGTTATTCAGGTCCAAAGAGGGAGAGATG
Source organism: Coregonus lavaretus (assembly GCF_964263955.1). Classification (NCBI taxonomy): domain Eukaryota; kingdom Metazoa; phylum Chordata; class Actinopteri; order Salmoniformes; family Salmonidae; genus Coregonus; species Coregonus lavaretus. The sequence continues at coordinate 13,454,177 of NC_139994.1, forward strand.
GATGTGAAATGGTGTGGTGGACGTAATAAACAGAAATAGGTGGACTATTTTGTTTTACTCACACCAGGGGCTCTCTCACCAGGGGCTCTGTGTACTGGGGGAAATACCTTCTCTCACCAGGGGCTCTGTGTACTGGGGGAAAGACCTTCTCTCACCAGGGGCTCTGTGTACTGGGGGAAAGACCTTCTCTCACCAGGGGCTCTGTGTACTGGGGGAAAGACCTTCTCTCACCAGGGGCTCTGTGTACTGGGGGAAATACCTTCTCTCACCAGGGGCTCTGTGTACTGGGGGAAAGACCTTCTCTCACCAGGGGCTCTGTGTACTGGGGGAAAGACCTTCTCTCACCAGGGGCTCTGTGTACTGGGGGAAGACCTTCTCTCACCAGGGGCTCTGTGTACTGGGGGAAAGACCTTCTCTCACCAGGGGCTCTGTGTACTGGGGGAAGACCTTCTCTCACCAGGGGCTCTGTGTACTGGGGGAAAGACCTTCTCTCACCAGGGGCTCTGTGTACTGGGGGAAAGACCTTCTCTCACCAGGGGCTCTGTGTACTGGGGGAAGATCTTCTCTCACCAGGGGCTCTGTGTACTGGGGGAAAGACCTGCTCTCACCAGGGGCTCTGTGTACTGGGGGAAGACCTTCTCTCACCACTGTATGCTGGGGGAAAGCAAACGCTGACACTGTCCTGCCAGCACCGTCTTCACACTCCACTGTAAGCAAATTCCCTTAAAAGCAGATCAGAGTCTGATAAAAACCACCAGGCAGCCCACCCTGAACAGTGCACACACACACACTGAACTCAGCCATGTTTCACAAAGCTCCACACTTATCGAGATAAGAGAGTGTGCTGGTCATTTAAGGCTGAGGGTGGGTTGCATTAGGCTGGGGGTGGACTTGAAGAAGAGAATGTCTTGTACTGTCTCAGAATTCTTTCCAGCCCCAGTGACAGCCTTGCTCCTCGTCTACAGGGCCAACTGTCCACTTAAACCTTCCGTTTCGTCGCAGCCTCCACTGCCACAGCCCAGGCTCCCTGCACTAAAAGGGGCTTTAGCTGAGTTTTGGCTGGTCCCAGGCAACCTTTAGTCAACTCCTGGACGTATAAATAAGAACAATATCAGATAAGTCTCGCAGGAAGTCTATAAACATTTACATTTTCTTTCAAGTGCTGTTTATGGATATTTTATCTCCTATCTGGGAAGTTAAGAACATGGTGAAAAGAGGCGCAGGCAGGAAGATCTGGGGCGGACAGTGAATCAAAAGGCGGCGGGCCTGACAGCGACCCCGGCCCGTTGACCATAATAGGTGCTGAGTGGGCCTGGTGGAGTGGCTGCAGACCCACTCTCTGTCTGGTCCACAGGAATGCCTGAAGAGTTATGGGACGGTACCACGGCTGAGGAGAGGGGGGTGGAGTGTGGGATAGATAAAGAGTTGAGCTACCAAACGTATGTCTCTTATGACAGGAAACCGACAGCAACCAGAGCAGGGTTCAGGCTGGGAGAAAGGAGAGAGGGAGGAGGGGCTTAGAGGTTTCTCTATGGGTTCTGTCGAGGCAAGGGGACCGTCTCCTCTCCAGACAGAAAGTCAATAGTAAACTACTAAAAGGGTCTGCTCTATATTAGGAGAACAAAGCTGCCTCGATACATAAAGTGCAGTCGTCGTATTCATAATCCAAATATAAAAGTTGGTAACTTTTTTGTTTCCGTATGAAGTTCGATCAAGCTTTGTACTGTAACTCCTTATCAGGATGATAAGCCAACAACCATCACCAACACAAATATAACACATATACTACACGGCCAAAAGTATGTGGATACCTGCTCGTCTAAAATCTCATTTCAAAATCATGGGTATTAATATGGAGTTGGTCCCCCCTTTGCTGCTATAACAGCCTCCACTCTTCTGGGAAGGCTTTCCACTACATGTTGGAACATTGCTGCAGGGACTTGCTTCCATTCAGCCACAAGAGCATTAGTGAGGTTGGGCACTGATGTTGGGCGACTAGGCCTGGCTTGCAGTCGATGTTCCAATTCATCCCAAAGGTGTTCGATAGGGTTGAGGTCAGGGCTCTGTGCAGGCCATTAAAGTTCTTCCACACTGATTTTGACAAACCATTTCGGTATGGACCTCACTTTGTGCATGGGGGCATTGTCATGCTGAAACAGGAAAGGGCCTTCCTCAAACTGTTGCCACAAAGTTGGAAGCACAGAATCGTCTAGAATGTCATTGTATGCTGTAGCGTTAAGATTTCCCTTCACTGGAACTAAGGGGCCTAGCCCGAACCATGAAAAACAGCCCCAGACCATTATTCCTCCTCCATCAAACTTTACAATTGGCACTATGCATTGGGGCGGGTAGCGTTCTTCTGGACCTTTTTTTCATTTTCCCAAAAAAAATATTGGGTCAGTGAAACTGAAACAGTTCATCCCCTGAATGGCTGGAGGCAGCAAACAATGAACTAGCTATGATTTACAACCTGATAGCAAAATGTATTAGACTATTAATCATGCATTGACTGCATCCATTTAATTCTGCCAACAATGCCTTCCTCTACATAATGGATTTTTCAGTCAAATATAACCTATCTTTTAAACCTTTTATAAAGTTGGTTTTGAAGCATAAACTGCGAATTTGATATTTTACAGCGATTTTATGATTATCTGTTTGTTTCATTTCTGCAAAGTAGTTCAAATGGTGTCAGTTCTAGTTTAATGTGGTTCAGGTATATGTAAGTCTGTGAGACTTCCCTGTGGGTTCTATAATGCTCTTAAATACAGCTGAGGCCCATTGTCAAGGACAGTAACAGTGATACAACACACTGAGAAAACAGCAGCCGACAATGGAGAGTTCAGACTCCAGACTGATACACACTCTTCTGCTGGATAATAACCACTAATGTAAAGTGAGAGGACTCAGACTGCTTCTGGTTTAGCAGCCAGAGACATACAGTAGACTGCCATAGCAGACTCAGAATAGCTTATATCCTCTAAACCTTCAATTAGCAAAATAAATAAGGCTTTTCAACCAGGTAGGCTATAGTCAAACCTAATGCTCGTCTTACCCCATGTTGTGGCAACACCTACATTTGTAAATTGGCCTTTCTGTGGAGAGAAGGGGGTGAGGGTGGAGTGTTTGGGGAAGCAACCCCATCAGGAAAGAGAGTGTTTACGGTTCTTAATTGCTTTGGCGAGTGAAGAGACTAGCCTTGGGTTGGGACGCACGTAAATTCAACTGCCTCAGGTCAGTATTTAACAAGTAACATTTTCCCATCGGTCTACTACTGACCGCATGACACCCCAGTAGTGGGACACCTTGGCGGCCTGATCCTGGAGAATCATGGGTAGTGGGTAGTCATGGAATGTGAAAGAGGACCTTGTAACAAGGAAGGAATGCAATCTCTGTCACCTGGCAACCTGAAATGGAGCCCCACCAATAGCCTGGCAACGTAGAATTACTCAACAATGTACAGTCTGGAGTTCTGAACCAGCGGCTCAATACTGTTCCTGGGCTGATCCTGACCAGATGACTCATATGTGTGAACAATGTGGTCGGTACCATTTTGTCAAGGCAGGTTTTTTTGTATCTGCAATTAGATGCAAAAAAAAGGGGCAAATAAAAAACATTATTCAAGCTGCCAAAGATGATAATGAAGATGTTGATTAATGCAGCTTGGCTTTTAAAATAATCAACCTCTGAGTGTGTGGTGCATTTGACATTACCCTTTAATTTAAGGGGTTTTGACTCAAGACGCTTTGTTTTTGCAGCTTCATTGCAGAGCCCGTCCCCCTTTTTCTTTGCCCCTTTTGGGGCCTTTTTTTCCACCACCATATGGTGCAGGCCTTGTGGAAATAATCCACTAAAAACAACAGGCAGGCCTGCACTTAACCATTTCTTTTTTAACGCCACAAAATAATGAATCGCTCCCTTGTCTAGCATTCTGCAAATGATCCAGGATAATTTCTTGTTCTCAAACTAATTAGATTAGTTCAGTGGGGTTCAGGGTTATTGCAATAAGTTGCAGAGGAATGAGGGGTAGATGACGGCGTAATCAGCCACCAGCGTTCCACCTTTCCTTGCTTAATGAGAAGGTTCACACCACCCTTCTAGAACTCTAATGGCACTTTTCTTTCAGAAGACCTAATTTCAACCACAACCTCATGTGGGGTACAAGTCAGTGTTCTTGCTGCAGATCATAATTACCTCACTTGGTAATGTTAGACACCGCTGCGAAGTGACAGAGCGAAAAAGACGGCCGACCAGAGTTTCAATTCTACTCAGCAATCAAAGAGATCATTATCTTGCTCTGCGTAATGATAAGCATCTTTTTGATGCACTACATGTTCCAAGTTACACAGGTATGATTTCCATCCTGTTCTGTGACAGAGGCGGTCAAAAAGACAGTACGCCTTGAAACAAGAACAATGGACATTCAGAGCTCAGTTACCTTGCACTGTGTAGAAAAAAGACTATACCTAACATTATTTTTGTATTACTTGAAGGACAAATGGATTGAAATGGGGCACCATATACTTTAGGTTGAAGAGAAAGCTGTGGACATGAGAGAGCTACAGTAACTGGCTGACATGGCCTGAAAACACCCGGCCCGCTGTGCCATAGAGTAGCAAATATCTATACAGACACTGGAAAACCATGAAAAACGTTCTCGTCTTTAGACTTTTAAATAAGCACTTATAGAATTATTTCACACAGCGCGTCCTTCAACCACGTTGGCACACCATATATCACTGAGGCTTGTTCCTGTTGAAGCATTGCACTGACGACTCACTATTTTCTTTATATAATTCACAAGGATTACAAAAATCAAGGCTGCATTTAATGAGCCTAGTATTTCTGCTTAGCTCCAACAAAACTGTTATCAGAAAAGGGGCGAATAAGTTAAAACAACAGCTCATTTCTCAAGTTAAGGGCATATCTTCTTTATATGAAACTTTTGTCTGTGTGAGTCCAGAATAGCTCCAAATAAAATGAGTCTGGTTAAGGAGCGTGGTAGGGTATTCACACTATTGGTCATGTAAAACTTCAGTCAGTATTCGTGTAATTAATATAACATTAATATATAATATATGGGGGATTGGAAATGATGCAGACAATTACATTGATGGAAGCTACAATCTATCTGCAATATTAAAGCTGATCTACCCCCTAAAAATAAAATTACAAAAATGATTAGCCTACTAAAACATATCACTATCTGTACTTGTATATCTAAAAAGTAACAGGCCTCAGCTCAGACATTTATCTGGATGATGACTTCACACTCAGATACTCTGAATGGGCTTAGATGACCTGTCAAACAACATCCTCTATCCAACTCCCCCACACCTGATGTCTCACATTTAGGTCACGTATATTAGACATACATCTAGATGCAATATTATAATAATATAATTGAAGACATGTAGCAGATGCCTTTATCCTAAGCGACTTACAGTGCATTCATTTTGCGGATGGTCCCGGGAATCGAACCCACTATCCTGGCGTTGCAAGCGCAATGCCAGACTAAATGAGCTACAAACCAATCACTTTATACAAGCATTTACCAAGGTACGAGTAGGATGGGTTTGTATAGTTCGTGTCAATAAAATGTAAATAAGTATTCAAAATAGGCTAACTGTAATTTCTTTGGGCCTATGTTTCTATGGCTGAGTTTAGTATGAGAATGAAACTCGAAATACATGGATCAAATTAATGCATGTTTCATTGGTTGTTAACAATAGCTCAGCTGTCTCTATAAAACACACTCCCTACCTCCCAGCACCAAGTGAAAGCTTTGACCTAAGCGCATTATAACACTGGCTCCTGTAACAGAGGTAATGGTGTTTCTCAAGTACAGACAGATTTTCAGTTTTGAGTAGTCTGTATGGAACAGATAGCATATGTTAAACATTAAACAAATCTGCTGAAATAGCAAGACCGTCATGAGAAAACCTTTGTGCAGCGTTTCTGCAGAGTTAACAAAGAAAATGTATCGTAATAGCTACTCATTTTCACCTGTTTGATATGCGTATCCAGACAGAGAGAGAATTTTCTACTATGGCACACTTTTTGAGATACGCCATTTAAGTTCAGCCACTGTTCAGAAGGCCAAACCCTCAACTATGTGTTCACTTTCCAAACTTAATGAGATTATTGGATTTCTACGCTCATTGCTTTTGCATTATTACTCTTAAGACTAATGTCTGCGAGTACAATAGTGCAATGCACAGAAAATAACATAATACTTGATTTGGAAATAAACAGCCTAAATGGCTGAGTATTTCTTGCGACAAAAACCAAAGACTGTAATTATTGAACAATTACCGTAAATGTTGCCATACTGTAGTATACTTATCAAGAGTGATAAGGTGCCATTCGATGGCAATGCAAGCATTGGCTAATGACAGGCACAAGGACACACTGTTGAATGAAAGACAAATTGAGCTGTTAAGAAAAATGACAGGTGTTGGTTCACATCTAATTAGGCTCATCTCCATAATGAATTCTTCCTCTTCTGGTTCACGGCAAAGGCAAAGCAGCACTCATGTTTCATCAGTCAATACCATTAACTATTGTTATAGGCTATATACTGCCAGAAAATATATCCAACCTACACATCAAAATAACATGAAACTTTGTGTCTAAGTATGTGAAATTACCTTAAGGTATGAGTCCTGTTTCATCTGTCAATTCCATGAAATACTGTTATCTATATGTACTGCCAGTAACTTTCTCCAACCTACCCTGCAAAATAACCTGAACTTTGTTTCTTAGTATGAATACATGTTAGGTATGAGTAAGCTATAACAACACTGTAGAAATCTACTTTATACTGTAGCAACAACCTCCTGGAACATTTAGTAAAGGATGAGATCATGACGATACAAACAATCAGCTGAAAAACAATCAGCTGAACCATATAGACAAGAGCAGAGTGAACGGAGAACGTTAGACGACTAGGGAACCATGAGCATGTGTGTGGCCCATGGAGAAAAACAGTGATGGTCCAAATATTAAGTCAATATAGACAACATTAAGTCAATATATAGACAACATTATGTCAATATATAGACAACATTAAGTCAAAATAGACAACATTAAGTCCATATAGACAATATAAAGTCAAAATAGACAACATTAAGTCCATATAGACAACATTAAGTCCATATAGACAATATAAAGTCAAAATAGACAACATTCCACATAATAAGCTAAAATAATACAAATGGTAGTGACTTCAACACCAGATCAAAATGCTGGAATATACCACAGCTAAGAACATAAAACTGTTTAAAATGAAAGAGCCGAACAATACAACTCCACTACAATGAGGATCATGCTACAGTACTATAAAACATATTTTGAGAATCCTGCCTGGGACTCCGTTTCCGAAATGATTAAAATACAACATCACAATCCTAAACATTTTGGGCCCATTCACTTTGGGCCTCCTCTAACTTGCCACGATTTCAAGTTACGTGAAAATAAAACGCCATTCACAATATTTCTAAGCCTAATCGATGTATTATTCAAGCCACAGATAGCAGGACCTAGAACAATAGAGAGCATACATACCTCTGCCGAGCATTGGGTTAGCGCATTATCAGCACAGATTCCACAGGGAGCCAGATATCAGAGTAGGAACAACATCCAGAGTCCTTGCCCTGGTTTTTGACTGAGGTATCCTTTATTCCACGTCCATGCCGGATATGCATTTATTCCATTGTTTTTTCTTTGGTCTTGCTGTTGTTATTGTTGTTGCTGTTGTTGTTGGCAGGGTCTTTCTCAGATTACTAAAGGTTGCTCTCTTCTTCCACCTGTGTCTTCAGAGGAGATGACAGGTAATAGCAGTCCTGGGTTCCAGCGCAGCAGACGTCACAATGCTTCTCTCTCTGCAATCACACACCGTTCAAAAAAAAGGAAAACACATGTAAAAATCAAGGAAGCACAAACAAGCTAAATCAACACCATATATTATTTAAAGCCTGCATGTATCTAAAAATGTATCCCACAAATACACATCAAACATGCAAGTAGACCTCAAAAGTATTTATATTTTTTTTTAAAGCTTGGAAGTTTAAACAAGTTAAAAAGTTATAAAAGTTAGGAAGATCGTACTGACCGACATCTTGCATTACATGTGATTTCGAGAGAAAGAACAATGATCAGTAAAAACACAATTAACAACGTGGTCATTACAAATCAGAGTCAGTCCTGTGCCGTGTAAGCAGCAAGCAGCAGGCATCATCAAACTGCCAGTCTGTCGGCCTCATGAATGAATAGGAGCTCTAACGGGACGACAGGCCCTCTGGCAATCCAAATTGGAAACAGGAAAACAAACATTCTCGAGGAACACTATTTTCCCCCCTCTTCTCGACGAGTCATCCTGTCCAACCTGTCTGAGACAATGTAATGGCCTATGCCCATTACAGCCGCCCTAGACCACACAGACGCAGAGAGGAACACTAAACCACAATGAGAGAAGAAGGAAAAACACTGAATAATAATGGAGGAAAGACAGAACACACACTGATAGACAGACACTTAGAAACGTGCTAACACATCATGAACTGAGAGGCAAAACTGACTTGTCAGTGTTCCAGAGAGGAGAGGGAGCGGACCACGTTTTTAGCAGACTCTGCTCCTAATCAATGGGTATATCTGTCTCTGGGTGATGAGTAGGGGATTTCTACGCTGGCTAGCCCCAATGTGTGCTATGGAAATCCTAAGACACACTAAATAGACACACACTCTCTTTCTAAGTATAGTTTAGAAAAGAGGTGAGGGTCCTTGTGTGGCTCGGGCAAATAAAGGGAAATTCCTGACCTAAACCTATAAGAAATGTCTACCCAACACAGATAGCAGGACTCTTGATTTATCCCTAATATAAAACAGAAAGTGTCTAGGCCTACATCATTACACCTTCGTAAACCACACCTCAAGCCACTGCTGCATACAGAGCCCAGTGCAAGCCTTGCCTGACAACTCACCCTGAATTTAATTCTGCTGCTCTATCGATCACTACATAAATTCAGTCTGAAACTGCCATCCTAGAAGTCGTTTGTGTGACTTCAAAATTGGTTAATTGCTATCTGGGATCCTTGGGACGTCCCTACCCTAAACCCTAACCTTAGCTCCTACCCTTACTCTAACCTTAACCATAACCCTTATCTAACCCTCACCCTAACCTTAACCCTGCATTTCCCAAACTGGGTCCTCGGGACCCCAAGGGGTGCACGTTTTGGTTTTTGCCCTAACACTACACAGCTGATTCAAATCATCAAAACTTGATAATTAGTTGATTGGCAAATCCAGACTCATGGTGGAGAAGAAATGTAAGTTGGCCAGAGCCATGTGGATGGGTAGCCAGGTAAGTACAAGCCACCCCCATCCATATGGCTGGAGAGGGCACATTGAAGAGCTTTTCCATTGGGGAAACCTTTATCTGTAGCTAAAATACTGACTTGCGTTAACATGTGAACACATCGAAGAGCCCTATTAGCCTATAGAACAAACCCTACTTTCTAGTCTTTTAAGAGGTTGTTGTTCAGAATATATGGAATTTGGAGAAAATAAATCTGTTAAATACAACGGTTGTGTGAAAAACATGAACTGTCACGTCTTGGATCAGCAACTGACAGTGGGAAGGACTTTTTAAAACAAATAAAATGAGAAAAGGTAGCTGTATCAACAACTATTTGCTTACACATACTCCTACCCTGGTTCAATTTTCCCACAAATCTGGAAAACAAACTATTTGCTTGCCAGGGTGAATCTAAGGCGTTATTAAACGTTTTTAAGGCTACCAATTACTGCTGTCTGTCCTCTCTAAGTAAACTTTAGAATTACATCAGATGGTTTAAGAAAATGGAAAGTTTCCTGCTTCTCCTGGTTGCATGTATCAAACCACCAGGGAAGGTGTCTAGCCACATGCAAAAGCATTAAAACGTTTTTAACCCTAAAAGCAGCAACATATTTTTAGCTTAAAAGCACCAAATTAGTAATGATTCCAAAGAGCCACTGTCTGTCAAGCAGTAACACTTTTTTATCTTATTAACCTTTTCTAACACAAGTAAATGGTTTAAATTCTCCAAAATAAGATTTTTTTTTAAGGGTTTCGAAATTATAACAAAATTGACCTTTGTTAGCACTTTTAGGGTTAAAGAGACAGAAGGCCGTTGTGTTCCATAGGCATATATGTGAGTAGGCCTTTATTCATCGACAATCTATGTTTCCTTTATTTAAGTGCATGGACATAAGGGGAGTAACCTACACAACCTATTCAAAGGTCAAAAATGACTATACAGATGTTATACAGTATGTCTGATTTTTAGTTTCAATATGTTTTCATTGAGATACAACCGCCTCCAGAAAAAGCAGAAACCTTGCTGAATGGCAATGAAGGATTCCTGGGTCGACAAAACAAATCTAAATCTTCATCAATAAATGTATCACAATTGTACCTAATTTCTGTAATAGCCTACGTGTCATATTACATTGTCATCTTCAATGTCTACAATTTTACAGGGAGCCATGCACAGTTTGTATCTGCTCTTGGTTTCTCATGTCCTTTAGGATTCAAGACATAACCAGTTTTTATATTATACATAACTTTTTTTTCTTTCGTGAGGCCTCAAAAGATGTACTTTTTCATTAATAATTCATTATTAAGCAGCACCTACATGGGGAATCTGGTACAAAGACACACCGCAAAGTGAGAGGCTGGCCTCACAGTGATTTGAAAAAATCGCCCTAAAAGTAGTTGTGCAAACTCTAAAGCCATGTATAACAAATGCAAACCCCCCACTGTTGCTTTCTCATACCAACGAAACCCAAATTCATCTGTCAGCCGTAAAGTTCCTAACTATACAAGAGTTGATCTATTGCATACCCCCCTCCAAAGAACTCACAGATGGGAAGCCATTTACATTTCAAATATACCTAGCACAATTCAGCAGTCACTTCAAACAGCTCTTATCAAACTAACAATGTGGATCTTTCTCTCACTTTTGAAAGAAGCCCTCCCTGTATAGAGTACAACAGGATAATCATGATAAGTCATTTTATTTTCCATAATCCTCTAATAAAAGCTAAATAAAAATCTTCTTAGAAAATTAGGCTAGAGTGGCTGCTTACATCAAATTGATTTTTGTGACAAAACATTGTACAGTGTAAACCTAATTAATTAACGGTTTACCAAGTGCTTCACGTGTCAGATTTAATACATACTAGGCTACAGTGAGGACAAAGTTTACTTTGAGAAATGGATTTTTGCGACCAGACGTTTTGATGCATATTATTTGTAATAAATACTATTTATGCATGTGTGTGTTAACACTATTAAGGCAGAAATAATTGGTCTATAAGACAGGTGGACAAATAACTAAACTATTGTTAAACAGTGAGACTGTTGTTGAGACTATGTTTTAGCTTAACCTCTCTCCCCTCTGAATGATGAAAAGCATTTATTTGCTTTGGCCACATCATTAACAAACTTTCACTGACAAGAAAGAGGGCTTTCATAGACAGAAGGTGTATCATTTCCAGACCCATGTTGGCGTGTAGGAAGGTTTGTTTCACAGTTTACAGGAAAGAGTATGAGTCCTCTACTGGAACCAACAGGGGAATTTTGTGTCATAACAATGTAACTACAAACAAGAGCCTAAGTGAAGTTGAAAATCTGGTGATTTAGAGTTGTGCTCATAGATTATCTTACCAACTGAAAAATAGTAAGTTTAGATAGACAGAAACATAGTCTAAATGTTAAACGTTATGCTTTTGAAAAAGTCTAGAGGGGGTTATTTGCAACAATGTACATGGTTATAATGTAACTATCAAGCTCATACACACTGAGAGTATGAAACTTTTTTTACACAACCAGTAACACAGCTGTACATGCCTCTGAAAGTAGCCCTTTACGCCATGAGTAGAGGAGTAGCTGACCAAAATATCTCACCTCCTCATAAAAGCAATGGAGCAGGTATAAGTAATAAGGCAGAATTATATTATCTTTATAACACTTGTAGCAAAACATAATGAAAAGCTATGTTGAGTTTCTGCAAAGTGAACTGCTTCATCAGGATGCCCAGTCATACTGCTCTAAACTTTCTGAATCTCCACAGACACACACACATTGCACCTCTTTGCCATCTCCTTTGAGATATAGCCTAATCCCCTCCACATGGAAAATAATATTTAAGACTTTTGAGAAATTACTCACTTTTTTTTTTACATTTTAGGAGGAATGAACAAGTGATTGGTCATTGATAAAGTTACCAGCACTTTGTTACATTTCTTGTTTTGTAACAAAGTTACAACATGACTTGAACATTCTAAAAACCAAAACTTAGAACTTCGAACGGTTACGAATAAAATGTGGAAAGTTGAGAAAATAGGCTACTGGTGAAATCTTTTGGATGTGCATTTTAACAAACTGTGCTTCATTGTACTTAGTTGAAATATTCTCCAGACCCAAGTCTGTTGCCATGCCTACGCATTCTCTTATCTTTGAGGAACATCACAGTTTACGGAAAGTTTTATAAGTTGAGTGGAAAACTTAATTCAGTTATCGACATGAATGAATCATTAAACTTCACAATACACTTCAAAATAGATACAAGGTTTCAGAAGCCGAATAAATTACATTGTAACTTAACATAATCTGTACCATGCGCTCTAATACGAACAATGAAAACAGAAACACGCGATGCGCCAAATAAAATCCTCATCTTATCAGTGTGTTTGTGTGACTTAGATCACAGATATTCTGAAGACGATAACTCTATTCTGTCTCCAACACCTATCTAGAATGCGTCGCGCCTTTACAATAATTAAACGAATGCTAAAACATCTGAAATCTAATTAATCAATGAAATTGGAAGGAAAAAGTAAGCCACAAACCTACTGATCGGAACTCATGTTATTCTCCCTTGTCTCAATATTTACACCCTCTATTACGGCTACTGCTTCTACCAAGTAGCCCAATTCAATTTCTCACGCGTTTGACCCAACAAAACCTAAATGCCATGTGAAATCCGAGAAGCCCTGCTGTTTTTTTTTTTTTTTACAGCAAAGTAGCTCACAACTGATTCACGAAATCCCTTAGTTCTTACATAACATTCTCTAAAAGCGATCCGCATTCTGGAACTACTGTAATTTCACATTGTTCGCCTCCGTACTCGTAACGTGCATTGATTCGCTTTGTCCTTACCTGTTGATTAAATTGCAATAGTCTTTGCAGTCTGAAAGATGGTGGAGCTTTGGCGTAAGCCATGAACCGTCTTTGTGCTGTTTGTTTGTTGATCTCGGGGTAGCCTACTATTTCTTTTTTTGTTAGAGGGGATATAAGATTTCGAATCTCGCCTGTGCAAGTGGAATCAGGGTGACTGTGTATAATATTTAAAACGCCCGAGTCTGGATGGAAAAGGAGGGTTAGTTTGCAGTGATCTCAGTTCTTTATCAGAAATGTTATCGCTTGACAGGACCTCAGACTCCAAGCATTACGTCAGTTTCAAGACACCAACACTATTAATATCAAGAAGCCCTTGCGGAGGAAAGCGCCACCCTAGACCAGTCGTTCTTAAAGGGACAGATGCATCCCCTGATTCTCACTACCAAGCTATAACGCAATAATAACAAGTGAACAGTTTATCCACTTAATCTTAATATTTGAAATTACCTCATATTACTCTTATATGATCCCTATATTGATATGTGGTTGGCTTAGTGTCGATTTAGTGTGAATATACGTATATTTTTTAAAAAATCTTTTTAAGGTCTGATGCAAAATATTATTTTCATTAGACTTAGGTTTTTCTGAGTTATGTTATGGGTATATTTTATTGCTATGAAAGTTGGAAATCATGACATAAAGTTGCAAAACTTTACTCTTCTGTGTATGATAGACATTATTTTCCTTAGTCCAAAAATCATCACAATTACAACAAACCACAATATTGCGGTTATTCAGATGTCCAAGGCTAAGCGTAGATTATATAAATATTTCCAGACTGAAATTAAGACTTATACACTATGATAACCCAATTGATTTGATCCTTTAATCTCGCAATGGCCTTACTCATGTCAGGGATAATATTAGGTTGTGCTGAGTTAATCTATTCTATGAAGTTTTATTCACCATTTCGTTTAAATGTAGGGTATCAAAAATATCCTACTGGCTGCTCTATATTGGACCCTCCATTCTCATAATGTTAGCACTATTATAAGTGAAGAGTTTATATTCTACCAAGGTTTAAGGCGCTACAAATGGGACTTTTTCTTCAAAGAATAAGTAGCTCTAGCATGTTGTGTAAGCTTCTACATGCACACAAAAAGCCACACTTCATTAAAAACTCATGATCAATCAATCTAATTTGTTCCAGTGGACAGGGTTTTCATATCACCATAAATGCCATACTAACCTGAGGACTCCAGCATCTCTAGCAGCTTAATAGATCATAAGTAATGCTTTATTACAAAGGAGATACGAAACAGTGTAAGGATGGGAGATCTGTCTAAATGTTTACTACAAATGTAAAATGCACTTTATTACACTGGAATTCACTTTTTTACATTGAAATTCACTTTTTTACATTGAAATTCACCTTTTTACACTTTTCCTCTCAGTGAAAAGCATAATAGAGCACATTTGATAACAAAGAAGTAATATCATTTAGACATCCATAAAGTTCATTTTGTTTATAGATTGAGAATACAAAACTGGAATGTGTACTAAGTTGCTGACGAAAGATACAAGGGACATTTTGAGATAAATTATATGTGAATAACAACAATAATAATAATAATAATAATAACATGTTTTAAATATATTTACAAACACACTCTATAAAAGTTTAAAAAGTGCATTTTACTCTTTGAGAAATGCAACAAGCTTGTTTAAAAACAAGACATGTATGAGTTTGGTTAGTAGCTCAAATGGCAAAAGAGAATGCAAACACCATATTCATATTTTATAAGATAGTCTCTAGCAAACGATTGACCATCCACATTATCAGAACTAAAGCATAATGCATCAGAACACCCAAATTGACTTAAAAAGTTACACTCTTAATTCCTTCAAACAAGTTGAAATATTACATCTGTTATTAAGGACTCACTCTGAACCAATATACCTGTAAGCCTGCGGAAAGAAATAAAGAATAGATTTACACTGAATTTTAAAGCACAACAGTCCTCCCTCACAAGCTGTTGCTTTGTTTCACCACAGAGTGAGCAGTGCCTGGCAAAAGCACTCCCAGGCATCGTTCAGGTTTTATTTAACACAAGCAGTTTTGAGGGAAAATCAGTTTTTAAACCGCAATTTGAAACGTTGAGCTTTTACCAAAGTAAGTAAAGTGTACTGTTTGTGTGTGTGTGTGTGTGTGTTTGTGTGTGTATGTAAGAATGTGTGGGTGAGAATGTGTGGGGTATTTGTGTGTAGAATCTTTGCCTGTGTATGTACTTACGTGCAAACTCTTTTCAAAGTTTGTTCAATGTGTTTACAAAAGGGGATTAAAATTCAATCTTCTCATTGTGTGGTTTCGATTGTTCACATTGAAGCTGAAATATGGGTTTTCTAGGTTAGGAAACAATGGATGAGTTATGCTGAAGAAATCACACAGCAGACTTTGCCTGACTCTTTCTACAGGCTTTCCATATTCCACTCTTTTTTCCCTCCTCGGTTAAGACAGGGAATATGAGATGTGAGGACCCTTTCATATCAAGCAGTATTTATCGTCAGTTCACACTGTACGCTCATATTTTTGTTGTTTTTTGGGGTGGAAATTCATGAAGAAGGAACTTTTTAAAAACAGGCATCTAGTTGTGTTAATTTTTTTATACAAAAGTAAGATGGTCTAGTGTCAAAGGACAATGAAAAGTATGTTACTGTCGCCTCATGCTTCCACAATACCATGCTACTTATTATTTCATCCCATATACTGCACTCACACTCTTAACATTTAACAGTTTAATTCTATACATGTACTTTGCAACAGCCCTAAAGAGACCAAGACATAAGAAAAACAAGACATTTCTGATTTGTTATTATCGTCAACCAAATAGATGTCAAAGTATGTACATATACTGTATTTTGTACAGTTGCCTAATTATAATTTGGGTTATTATGTTATGTGAGTCAAACAGATTCTGCGATGCAATACTTAGCTAGTCCACTGTCACCTATTCCTGCCTGATAGTGTTGCGGTCATAGAAATATAATCCATCCATTATGCCATCGTTGACTTGAATGAGGAGGCCCGTTCTATGGATTCTATTTCTATGGTTGCAGTATTATCTTTCATCTGGTTATGCTGACTGACTCTTGACATCATGGTGCAGTAATATTTAGAACTGGTAATGGGTGAGTGACCTTGTACCAAACAGCTTTTCATGGCCTCATACTGTGATTCTATAACCTCATATATAAAAGCACAACATAGCCTATATATATTATTATTATATTATTTATATTATTATTATTATTATTATTAATATTATTATTATTATTATTATTATTATTATTATTATTATTATTATTATTATTATTATTATTATTATTATTATTATATCTACTGACTTCTATTTCCATACTGTTTTAAGCCTTCACTATACCAGTCTGGATCCATATATCTGCTACTGTCATTACATTTCATTTTATACAACTTTGGCCAAACTGTGTCTTATTACCAGTATTCCATTTTCAAGCTGTTTTACTTCTTTGCACTATTACACAGTAAGCAGCTGATATTTTGCTGGTACAGTATGGACCTCTACCATTTCCTTATTCTGTCACTCTCACTTCCTGTTTGCAAAGCATTGTTTCATGATGGTTACACGTGCTCATGGGTATGATTTTGTTTGCCCTCAATATCAGAGCAGTGTGATTGGTGTTCTCCCTCTTTTGTTTTGCTTCCTTATTCGATTGAAACTACAACCCAGCAGTGCTGGAAAAAGTACCCAATTGTCATACTTGAGTAAAAGTAAAGATACCTTCATGGAAAATGACTCAAGTAAAAGTGAAGTGACCCAGTAAAATACTACTTGAGTACAAGTCTAAAAGTATTTGGCTTTAAATATACTTAAGTATCATAAGTAAATGTAATTGCTAAAATATACTTAAGTATGAAAAGTAAAAGCATAAATCATTTCAAATTCATTATATTAAGCAAACCATACAGCACCATTTTTATTTTTTATTTATTTTATTTAAGGCTAGCCAGGGGCACACTCCAACACTCAGACATCATTTACAAACAAAACGTGTGTTTAGTGAGTCCGCCAGATCAGAGGCAGTAGGGATGACCAGGGATGTTCTCTTGATAAGTACGTTAATTGGACCATTTTCCTGTCCTGCTAAACATTCAAAATGTAAGGAGTACTTTTGGGTGTCATGGAAAATGTATGGAGTAAAACGTACATTATTTTCTTTAGGAATGTAGTAGAGTAATAATAAAAGTTGTAAAAAATAGAAATAGTAAAGTAAAGTACCGATACCCCCAAAAACGACTTAAGTAGTACTTCAAAGTACTTTTACTTAAGTACTTTACACCACTGCAACCCAGCCAGCCGAACTTGAGCCATATTTTCACTCAAATGCATAAAACGTTTTCTGAAAACCCCAGGCCTTCTGTTACCATTTAGTTGGATAATTAGATGAGTAAAGAAATGGAACCATCATGCTGTTCAGTTGGGACAAAGTTGTCCTTTGTGGGGATTTTTACAAAAGAAGCGCTAATCGTAGCTCAGCCCTGAATCCAGAACAGAACAGCAGGAGAACAAAAGGTAATATGTAATTATACTAGAGCTAAGCCCTGTAATCTCAGCCAGGGGAGAGGACATGGCAGAGAAGGATACCAGCAGCAGACCTCCTGAGCTGGGCTGACACCTGGATAGCTAAACACTGCCTGAACGTATTGATCACTGTTCTCTCACCGAGTGTGTGTGTCTGTGTATTTGTATGTGTGTGTGTGAGTGTGTGTGTGTGCGTGTCACAGAGGGACCATTCTCACGTAGTTATGAAATATAATGTAAAATATAAGCAATGAGGGGGCCTTCCTTGTGTTGTTAATCATTGCCTGTTAAAATTTTGGGGCTTAAAACGGATGCGCCGATAGATTACATGGAAATTAGTCGTCTTTCTTTGTTTAAACACTTTCGTTCTGTTTTGGGAGGTAGGGTCAACATCCGTTATGTGTTGGGACAGTATGGCTACACTGAAGGATTAGGGACAATTATGGCTTCTCAACGAGGAGAAATGTGGAGGACAGTGAAACGTAATGAGAGCTTGGGGCTGACTGTCTTTTACACACCTATTAGCCTGTGAGACAGGGCATTAGCACTAAGAGTTTCTGAGACAAGCTGTTAGGCATCACAGTCGCCGTAGAGGCCAACCCATGGAGGAAGAAGTAGAAAGTTACTAAGAGTGAAACTTGAGTGAGAGACAGAAAATTGGCTCCATGGCAAAACCTGAAGTCTGGACTGGCAAGGACTGGGTGGATGTAGCCTATACAATGCACAAATACTTACAATTCATTCACATACAGTACATGGGGCTTTCAGTGTATTTTCCTGTAGTGTAACTGTAATGATACTGTAAACATAGTGATTGTAGGAATGGAACTGATAAAAAAATCAAGCCTTTCCTCGAAAACTGCAGTCGCAATGACAAATAAAGAAAAATGGACGAAGTATTTGGAATGCCATTAGAACGGTTGGGCAGGATTTTCAGTGAATCCACTATCTAAACATTTTAAGTGCATTTCCTGCAAGCGGTGGAAATGTATACACAGAACAAATTTGATCCATAAATGGACAGTTTTCAAATTTAATGTTTGCTTCATCCATGCAGTTCCATAAATGGAATTCGCTGAGTGGAACTACAGAACAAAGTGAAAACTTTTGTCTGGAAGAACTCCTCAAAGTGTTATTCCTACATTACTTTTCACTCGGAAGCATGAGGGAAACCATTTGAAAATGAGGGCCGAAGGCAATTTTATACCTGAGTACGTTTTGTCCTCAACATTTTAAAACGTAAAATGACTATACCGTTTATTTTTCTCCAAAACCAAAACAGTGTGATTTGAGTTATTCACCTTCATGGCATCACAGAGACAAACAGAGCCACCGTGTGTTTAAGAGGAAGACTCAGCAGTCATGTTTTTTCCAAATCTGAGAAGAACTGCTCTCATGAAAGAGAAGATCAAATGAGCGCAAGGCTAAAGTCAGCCATGTGGAGTCACTGCCCAGACAGACAGGAACACAGCCAGCATCTCATCAGCAGGGCGGACACAGGACACTGAGTCCTCGCTTGCTCACTAACTCCATCCACACCCTACAGAGAGAGAGAGAGGGGGGGGGGGGGAGAGAGAGAGAGAGAGAGAGAGAGATGGGCACACATGACTGTAGGTCGCTTTGGATAAAAGCGTCTGCTAAATGGCATATTATTATTATTATTATTATAGATGGAGAGAGAGAGAGAGAGAGAGATGGAGAGAGAGGGCACATGCAGATGCCCTTGTGGCACGCTTCATTCCTGCTACCGTCCTCTTCAACTCAGAAGGGTAAAAAGGGAAAACACGTGATCTTAGATCCAAAAGGCCTTTCACAGATTGGCGCAACAGTGCCACTGCTGAGGCTGGGTCAGAGACAGACACAGACAGGAAGTTCTAGTGGTTAGGATTTCGTGGAGAACTGACATCCTCCCAAAATACTCTGGTTTTAACCGAGTCTGAGGCCCTTTTAAAGGTTGTGGAACAGTCTACATAGAGGCCTCATAAGAATCAGGCTGTGTACCAAATGGCACCCTATTCCTTACATAGTGCATTATTTTTGACCAGGGTGAAAAGTAGTACACTATATAGGGAATAGGTTGCCATTTGAGACACCATCTCAGAGTTACAGTGAAATGTCAAATAATTCCCTATAATGGATTACATTTATCCCAATGAAAAACAAAAACAAATGACTAGGTTATTATTACAGTGTAAATAAAATTTCACCATGTCATTTATTACTAAATACTTAATACCTACAGTCATTTGTGTACCGTGAAATAAGTGCTACTGGAATTAAATATAGGATAGTATTAGTATCACATTCTGAGATGAGACACACAGCTGTTTTAACCTGTGGTGCTGAGGACATAGATCAGGGTAGTATGTCTGCTCAAATAAAATCCACTGTTCATTAGTTTATAGCAGTTAAAAAACAATAGTACACATCATTAAGCTGCATTCTCTGTCTCTTCACATTATTAACTGCGCTGCCTGAAGTGATTCTCATTCTCTTAATGATGAGAGAGAGAGAGAGAGAGAGAGATGGAGAGAGAGGGAGAAAGAGAGAGGGGGGAGAGAGGGAAGAGTAAGAGAGAGAGGGAGGGAGGGAGAGAAGGGGGGGAGAGAGAGGGAGGGATAAAGAGATAGAGGGAGAGAGAGAGAGAGAGAGAGAGAGAGAGAGAGAGAGAGAGAGAGAGAGAGAGAGAGAGAGAGAGAGGGAGAGAGAGAGAGAGAGAGAGAGAGAGAGGGGGAGAGAGAGGGAAGAAGAGAGAGGGAGGGAGGGAGGGAGGGAGGGAGGGAGGGAGGGAGGGAGGGAGAAAGAAAGTGGGAGAGAGGGGGAGAGAGAGAGAGAGAGAGAGAGAGAGAGAGAGAGAGAGAGAGAGAGAGAGAGAGAGAGAGAGAGAGAGAGAGAGAGAGAGAGTGAAAGAGAGAGGGAGAGGGAGATCAGCTAGGTGTTACAAAGTAATCCTCATGGCAGGCCTCGTCTGTGACTTCTCCCATGAGTCTCTCTGCTCCGAGAGAGCTGTCCTCGCATAAACCCAGGTGACATCAGCCAAGCATAGGTCTCTCTCTCTCTCTCTCTCTCTCTCTCTCTCTCTCTCTCTCTCTCTCTCTCTCTCTCTCTCTATGTCTATCTCTATTTCTCCACCCCCTCTCCCTTTCTCTCTCTGCTGCTCACCTCAGTCAGTTTCACCAGACGGGTCCAGGAGACCATGACCTTTCCAGAGTGGTGCCATCAATCCATCAGACACACACACGCGCACACGCACACACACTCAGCAGGAAAAAGAGACACTAAAACGTTTCCAGTACACCTTGATAGAGTGTGCCGCAGTGAGGAGATAGCTGGAGATAGGGAGTTAGTTTGCTCAATTTTAAACAACAGACGCTTGCAAAATGAGATTTCTGTGAATCTCACTGAGCTAAAAGAGGGGTCCAATAGAGATTTATATTATTTACCAATATCATATATTTGATGTTGAGATTATAGATGTTGACTCACAAAAAATGCAATCTGTTACTTGCAATATATTTTCCATGTGTTTCCATTCCAACACCCCATCCCTTCAACATACCATCCTTTCAACACACCATGAAAAAGAAGTACATGAAGTGCAACATGTCTTCCAATTCTATGTGGTCAGCACTGATTCTGATCAAAAAGCCCAATAACACAGATCATATTTTTTTCCACAGTGTATAACTATATGAAACTCATAACTATGAAACTAATAACTACCTGGGCGGCAGGTAGCCTGGCGGTTAAGAGCGTTGTGCCAGTAACCGAAAGCCGACTAGGTGAAAAATCTGTCGATGTGCCCTTGAGCAAGGCACTTAACCCTAATTGCTCCTGTAAGTCGCTTTGGATAAGAGCGTCTGCTAAATAAGAAATAAAAATATATACTGTATATATGAAGTGAGATAGTGTCCTTGGTGTGTCCCCCAAATGGCACCCTATTCTCTGTGTAGACCCTATTCTCTGTGTAGTGCCCATAGGACTCTGGCCAAAAGTAGTGCACTATATAGGGAATAGGGTGCCATTTGGGATGCAGACCTTGTTAACAAGCCATATTGTGCATTGACCAGCTGGACTGTACCAGGGAGTAGGTAGAAGCTGGTGCTCACTGCTTACACCCCGCCGCTTTAACAGTGCTAAAAGGTATCACGTATCCCCATTTCTCCACAGACTGCTGCTCTTTATCCCCTTCCTGTTAACCATAAACCTCCCCTGAGGTTTAATAATTCCTCACCTTGTTGGCTGGTATAGGTAGCAGGTGAAAACCCAGCTTGAGTATGTATGTGTCTGTGCAATGTTACACTCACTTAGGATACACACAATTACACACACACGCGTGCACACGCAACACACACACACACACGCATTCAGGAACTAAAAGTGCATGGCTTTAGGACAGATATGAGCAGGTGACACCTCATATATCAAAATGTTAATGATGTAGGTGTGTTAATGTGAAATATGACCAGGAGTAATTGTACATCTCCCCGCTTGTCTCCCCTGTTAATCATGTTTATGCAAACAGGTTCTCATAATTCAACTGATAATACACCAGAGTAAGATTAGAAAACAGATTAGCAGAATTTTACTGAGATAAATGAATTGACCCACAGTCCTTTTCTTACCCTCATGACTGTGTATGTGTGTGTGTGTACTTCATGTGTGTGTGTATGTTGTGTGTGAGTGTGCTCTATGTGTGTGTGCTTTGTGTGTGTACTTAATGTGTGTATACGTTGCGTGTGTGTGTGCGTGTGTGTGTGTATGTGCGCATGCATGTGTGTACTCCTAAGTCAATGTGAGGTTCATGGAATCAGCAGTGGTGATAAAATAAATGCTAATGATGAAACACTGACAGTCCAGGACAGGGAAAGCTCCTCAGTTCATTCTGGCTCCATACCAAGCACGATAAAAAAAAAACACTCCAGTATGTTTGTTGAAATGGTGTGTCCTCACGGCCCCACTGAAGCAACAACACACGTCAAATTACATAAAGGACAGATCACAGAATTGAATATCAAAACATCACAAATAACTACTAGTCGTGCTTTCATTTGATTCTGCTTTCTTACAGGATAGTCTGGAGGAGCATTGAGAGGTAAAAGAGTTTGGACATGTTCTATTCCACTTCTATGGATTCTGGCAACTGTTTAAGATGGTGATTAGCTGACTGCCAAAACAGGAGGCCAAACAGTCAAGTGTTAATAAAGGATTTACATTTTGGCTCTTCTTGAAATCTGTTTTCCGTATTTTATCACCTCTCAGTTCATTTAGGACTGTGCCACAATCAAATGGGGAGGCACAGACCCTGAGGACATGAGAACTATGGTTCCGTCTGAAATGGCACCCTATCCCCATGTAGTACACTACTACCCTATGGGCCCTGGTCAAAAGTAGCACATTATATGGGGATATATATGTTGCCATTTGGGAGGCATCCTATGTATTTTTTTCAGGAGCACTTAATGGGACCTTTAAACCTCTACAACTGAGATTTGCATCAGTGAATAGTTGTCTTAATTAATCTAACAAGGATTGGTTCAATGGTTCAACGCATTTGGAATAAACCTTAAAGCAGGCCGGAGACTTCATGAATTTCAGAATTTCTCATCACCATCGTAGTCTATATTGAGAGCCTTCATTTTGTAAACGTCCTGCTGCTACAGATACTGGTGGAGCTCCCCAACCCTATAATGAGGTACATGCCTGATCTGATGTTGTTTGTGTTACTCCACATCAGATACAGACGGAGGGTGAGAAAGTGGGAGGAGGAGCGAGAGGGGGGGGTGAGACAGAGGTGAGAGAGACAGAGAGAGAGACAGAGAGAGAGAGAGAGAGAGGGAAGATGAGCGGAGGCCCCAATGGGCCGGCTAAGAGAACGGGTAGCATCATTAACAGTCCACTGTCTGTCCTCGCTGAATATTTCCTCTGCTATGTCATGACTGCTGCTCGGCCCGGTGTCTTCGGCACACGCCGGAGCTAATGGAGAAAATATGCTGCTAGCTGACTGCAGGATGGAGGGGGGCTCTTAAGTAGCTGCCAGTCCTTCTCTCCGGGCCCCTCTGGACAGTAACACAGTTATAGAGACGGTGGAGGATAACCGATATGCCCCCTGGTAATACTCACACATTACATTCTCTTCTTCTCCAAGAATTCTCCATCACCATCAAATGGAAATTATAGCATAAACCATGAAATGTAAATCAAAATTCATTAGAATACATACAGTATGTGCTTTGAGGATTTATATTTGCCAAATGAGGACACATACATTACATTAAACATATTACATTGTAACAGAGCATTTATCCACAAATTATATGAATGTCAAAAAGTTCCTATCACCAATAGTGTAATTTATCTCATTTCTTTTTTAAATGTACAATAGATTTGAAAGGCTGACTCTGTGAAGGATGACTGAGACAGACAGAGCTCTGAGGGGTCTGAGTGTGATGTGACTGCAGAGAACATCTCTCACAGACAACAGGAAGAACATTGACAGCTTCCTGTCACCTGCAGGAAGTCACCATCATTCTACCGCCAACATCCCTGTAATGGCAGATTGGTTACAGCACTAGTTCCGCTCTGAAATTACATTTTTATAGTTTGATTCCCTGTATTTATTTTCCTCCAGAGTTCCTATTTCCAGCACTAAACTTGTAAGATGGCTACTTCCCATCTTCTGTTTCATTTCCGGACAACCCACTTGTCTTTGTAAGCCCTTTATTTGATAATTTCATTAAGGTGACTCGCTGGCAACAAAGCCACTGGGAGCCCCAGTATGATGCACTCTAAGCACACAAAGTATGTCACACTCTCATCCCGCTCCCGCTTGCTCCTGTCAGCTGTGATTGATCAGTATTATAGCCTATCACATCTGTGCAGTGAATGGTGATACCTCCTCTTCTTTGTGGCCTGCGATTCCCTTCATGGCCATTTTCCGATGACTATGGCTCGGCCTCAGCCCGGCTCCTTAGTATCCCTCATTGCAGTAATTGAAACAGGTGTTCTTGGCCTCCTTCCATTCAATCATGTCTGAGTGAATTCCTTTGTTCTTTGATCCACACAATTAGCTTTAGGACTCACATCCTGTTGGAGGTAGGAGGAATTATTTGATATTTCTCTTCTCTCTCCCACCATCTTTCACTCTCTCCACCTCTTTTATGCCTTGTTCTCTTTTCTTTCTTTCCCTCCTTCTTCTCGTTCTCTGCACACCCCTCCTCTCCTCTCAGGGCAGTGTCTAGATTGGACAGTAATTGGAAAGAAAATAAACCCAGATCATTTTCCAGTGGGGGCAACAGAGAGAAATATCTTCACTCTGAGTCTGGTGCAAGAGCCAGTGATGGAGCATGAAATGGTTCCTTTCCAGTATCAATCACAGGCCGCGTCCAAAAGGTGAAGAGATTGCCATCATTGATATTATATAATGCTCCAGTAGAAAACACTGGTAGAGAGGGGAGTGATTTGTTGTCTGGACACCGTGTACCACTATGGTCATGTCCCATTTGGCACCCTATTAACTATAAAGTTCACCCTGATAAAAAGTAGTGCACTACATAGGGAATATGGTGCCATTTGGGATGCAGTCTATCCCAGTCAGCCAGCCCCATAGTAGGGGGGAGAGAGAGAGAGAGATGGAGCCATATATCTACTGGCGAACATCAAAAAGACAGTGTAATCTCACTAGGAAAAAAGGCTTTAGTAAATGTCTCCTCCACAGCTGTGATGCCACGGCCAAGGGAAATACGGCAGGACCTGCCAAACAAAATTATACCACAGAAATGGTCCGATTGTCTTGGTTACTCCAGTTTAGTTATTTTGTAATAATTACTTTGAAAAACTTTGATGAAACAAAGAAAACAGCTAGGATACTGTTTAAAGAGATTCTCCAATACTTTCGTATACTTTTTAACCAGTAGTTCTGAAAGTAGAGCTCACAAGCCAAAAGCTGTCCCCGAAAATTGCGTACAAAGTCACATTTGTGCAGATATGTGCACCACATCATTGCTCTGTCTCTCTCTCTTGCTCTGCCGTGTGTACATCTTACTAGCTGTCACTCAAATGGTGAAGGGCAGAAGTTCATTGGCTAGAACTCTAATTGATAGGGGGCTGGCCGACGTGGGGGAAAATGTAGGGAAAATGGCACAGCAGAAAAACTGTCGCTTTCAAACTAGGGATTTCATGGCTAATTGAGGTAAGACAGTAATTCTGCTCATAGATTATGCATGCATGAACTACACATTGACACATCCATCCCAAAGCGAGAGGTTGAAAAAAGACTTACTAATAGCCAAAATTCCGGAGCATGTCTTTAAGTTGTTCAATACAAAGTTCAATTTTTGTTGTTGCTATTTCCTTTCCAGTACTCGTTCTTGTGAATAGCTTGTACTTTAATGTTACAAGATAAGACGCATTTAAAGACAGATACAAAACTGACAGGATGAAAAAAGACAAGTTCCTTAATTTCCAGTTATCTTGACAAATTGTTGTGTGGAATACAAAATGGCTTAACACATTTTTAACATCTGTTTTGATGTATGGCTGTTTTGGGGAGCATATATGGGCCTGCCACTCACCCTGCTCCCTGAGCTGCTCATTCCACTCCCAGACGACCCAATCTCTCTTCGGAGCAGAGCGTTGAGCATTGTCAGACAAGCCTGCTGACTAATCTACTGTGTAGCTGCAGACACCAGCCCTTAAAAATGCCTGAGATGGGCTTTTTGTTCAAGAGCTGTGCTAACAGTAACGGTAAGAGTAACACTATCCTCTCTGATACAGATGTAACACTACCCTCTCTGACACACATGTAACACTACCCTCTCTGACACACATATAACACTACCCTCTCTGACACACATTTACATTTACATTTTAGTCATTTAGCAGACGCTCTTATCCAGAGCGACTTACAGTTAGTGAATACATATATATATATTTTTTTATACTGGCCCCCCGTGGGAATCGAACCCACAACCCTGGCGTTGCAAACGCCATGCTCTATCAACTGAGCTACATCCCTGCCGGCCATTCCCTCCCCTACCCTGGATGACGCTGGGCCAATTGTGCGCCGCCCATGAGTCTCCCGGTCGCGGCCGGCTGCGACAGAGCCTGGATTCAAACCAGGATCTCTAGTGGCACAGTTAGCACTGCGATGCACATGTAACACTACCCTCTCTGACACACATGTAACACATTTTATATTTACATTTTAGTCATTTAGCAGACGCTCTTATCCAGAGCGACTTACAGTTAGTGAGTGCATACATTACTTTTAGATTTTTCATACTGGCCCCCCATGGGAATCGAACCCACAACCTTGGCATTGCAAACGCCATGCTCTACATCCCTGCCGGCCATTCCCTCCCCTACCCTGGACGACGCTGGGCCAATTGTGTGCCACCCCATGGGTCTCCCGGTCGCGGCCCGGCTACGACAGAGCCTGGATTTGAACCAGGATCTCTAGTGGCACAGCTAGCACTGCGATGCAGTGCCTTAGACCACTGCGCCTCTCTGACACACATGTAACACTATCCTCTCTGGAGATAATATAAGACAAGTACTGGAATCAACAGAACACTATGACAAATCTGGGAAACCAGCCCTGGTATTCATAGCTGACTTTGAAAAGGCCTTTGATAAAAGTACGACTGGAGTTTATTCCTGGAAAATTTCAATTTTGGAGAATCTCTAAAATTATATGAGCAAAAAAAAATATCCATTTTATTTGGAATGGCAAAATTGAAAGGGCCCATTTATATAATGAATATGAATTCGAAGTGCAGAAATTATTTAATATTAAAGCATTAGACCTCTCGCTAAAGGCGTCAGTCATACAAAGGTTATACTGAAATCCGAATTGGTTCTCTAGCAAATTAGTAACAATGTCTCACCCCATGTTCAAGAATGGTATTTTTCCCTTTATTGAGATTACAATCTCTCACTTTCGATTATTTGAAAACGAAATAAACTCCAAAATATTGTTATTTTTAAAACAAGCCATAGAAAGTTGGTTGCAATTTCAGTTTAATCCACCAGAAAAGACAGAACAGATAATACAACAAATATTGTTGTGAGAATGTGATTTGAAGGAGTCAGGCGCAGGAGGGTAAATCACAGAATACAGAGTTTATTCCGTAGTACACAGTTACGCTGGATAGCGTCAACAGTCCAGTGCGCAAAACAGGTGCACTGGAACAAATACAGGCACACAGGGAAAATATACCCGGCAATACAAAGTACAGGTAGCTCCACCGAGCTCCACTCATCTCACATGAAACAATCACCCACAAGAACAAGGGGGCAGAGGGAACACTTAAACACATACTAATGAGGGGAATACGAACCAGGTGTGTATAAATGACAAGACAAGACAAATGGAATGATGAGATATGGAGCGGTCGTGGCTAGAAGGCCGGTGACGACGAACGCCGAAACCTGCCCGAACAAGGAGGGGAGGAAGCTTCGGAGGAAGTCGTGACAATTGTGGCTAAACTCAAATATACTAATTGATAAAAAAACATTATTTTTCGATAAAAATGTTTTACAAATGTATAATCTTTGCAAATGATATCATAAATAGGACTGGTGGAGTTATGTCCCACCCCCCATACACGCGGAGACCGACTCAATCGGTGCCTCCAGTGATGCTATCTCTTTCATCGTTACCCAACGCTTAGGTTTACCTCCACTGTACTCATATCCTTCCATATCCTTGTCTGTACATAATGCCCTGAATCTATTCTACAACGCCTGGAAATCTGCCCCTTTTTTTCTCTGTACCCAACGCACTAGAAGACCAGTACTTAAAGCCTTTAGCTGTATCCTTATTCTAGTCCTCCTCTGTTCCTCCGGTGATGTAGAGGCTAACCCTGCAGCCCTCAGTATCACTCCTACTCCCCAGGCGCTATCATTTGCTGACTTCTGTAATCGCAAAAGCCTTGGTTTCTTGCATGTAAATATCAGAAGTCTACTTCCTAAGTTTGAGTTATTCACTGCGTTAGCACACTCCGCCAACCCTGATGTTCTAGCAGTGTCTGAATCCTGGCTTAGGAAGGCCACCAAAAACCCCAACTATAACATTTTCCGTCTAGATAGAACTGCCAAAGGGGGTGGAGTTGCAATCTACTGTAGAAATAGCCTGCAGAGCTCTATCATACCATCCAGGTCTGTGCCCAAACAGTTTGAGCTTCTACTTCTAAAAATCCACCTTTCCAGAAATAAGTCTCTCACTGTTGCCGCTTGCTACAGACCCCCCTCAGCCCCGAGCTGTGCCCTGGACACCATATGTTAACTGATTGCCCCCCATCTATCCTCAGAGTTCGTACTGCTTGGTGACCTAAACTGGGATATGCTTAACACCCCGGCCAACCTACAATCTAAACTAGATGCCCTCAATCTCACACATATTATCAACAAACCTACCAGGTACAACTCTAAATCTGTAAACATGTGCACCCCCATAGATATCATCCTGACACATTTACCCTCTAAATACACCTCTGCTGTCTTCAACCAGGATCTCAGCAATCACTGCCTTATTGCCTGCGTCCGTAATGGGTCCGCGGTCAAACGACCACCCCTCATCACTGTCAAACGCTCCCTAAAACACTTTAGCAAGCAGGCTTTTCTAATTGACCTGGCCCGGGTATCCCGGATGGATATTGACCTCATTCCGTCAGTAGAGGATGCCTGGTTGTTCTTTAAAAGTGCTTTCCTCTCAATCTTAAATAAGCATGCCCCATTCAAAAAATTCAGAACTAAGAACAGATATAGCCCCTGGTTCTCCTCAGACTTGACTGCCCTTGACCAGCACAAAAACATCCTGTGGCGTACTGCATTAGCATCGAACAGCCCCGCGATATGCAACTTTTCAGGGAAGTCAGGAACCAATATACACAATCATTTAGGAAAGCAAAGGCTAGCTTTTTCAAACAAAAATGTGCATCCTGTAGCACTAACTCCTAAAAGTTTTGGGACACTGTAAAGTCCATGGAAAATAAGAGCACTTCCTCCCAACTGCCCACTGCACTGAGGCTAGGAAACATTGTCACCACCGATAAATCTACAATAATCGAGAATTTCAACAAGCATTTTGCTACGGCTGGCCATGCTTTCCACCTGGCTACCACTACCCCGGCCACCAGCTCTGCACCCTCCGCTGCAACTTGCCCATGCCCCCCCTCCCCTTCTCCTTCACACAAATTCAGACAGCTGATGTTCTGAAAGAGCTGAAAAATCTGGACCCCTACAAATCAGCTGGGCTAGACAATCTAGACCCTTTCTTTCTAAAATTAGCTGCCGAAATTGTCGCAACCCCTATTACTAGCCTGTTCAACCTCTCTTTCGTAATGTCTGAGATCCCCAGAGATTGGAAAGGTGCCGCGGTCATCCCCCTCTTCAAAGGGGGTGACACTAGACCTATATCCATCCTGCCCTGCCTTTCGAAAGTATTTGAAAGCCAAGTTAACAAACAGATCACCGACCATTTCGAATCCCACCGTACCTTCTCCGCTATGCAATCCAGTTTCCGAGCTGGTCATGGGTGCACCTCAGCCACACTCAAGGTCCTAAACGATATTATAACCGCGATCGATAAAAGACAGTACTGCGCAGCCGTCTTCATCGACCTGGCCAAGGCTTTCGACTCTGTCAACCACCACATTCTTATTGGCAGACTAAATAGCCTTGGTTTCTCTAATGACTGCCTCGCCTGGTTCACCAACTACTTCTCAGATAGAGTTCAATGTGTCAAATCGGAGGGCCTGTTGTCTGGACCTCTGGCTGTCTCTATGGGGTTGCCACAGGGTTAAATTCTCAGGCCGACTCTATTCTCTGTGTATATCAATGATGTCGCTCTTGCTGCTAGTGACGCTCGGATCCACCTTTATGCAGACGACACCATTTTGTGTACATCTGGCCCTTTATTGGAACTGTGTTAACAAACCTCCAAACGAGCTTCAACGCCATAAAACACTCCTTCCGTAGCCTCCAACTGCTCTTAAACACTAGTAAAACGAAATGCATGCTCTTCAACCGAACGCTGCTAGCACCCGCCCACCCGACTAGAATCACTACTCTCGGCGGGTCTGACCTAGAGTATGTGGACAACTACAAATGCCTAGGTGTCTGGTTAGACTGTAAACTCTCCTTCCAGACTCAAATTAAGCATCTCCAATCAAAAGTTAGATCTAGAATCGGCTTCCTATTTTGCAACAAAGCCTCCTTTACTCATGCTGCCAAACATGCCCTCGTAAAACTGACTATCCTACCGATCTTTGACTTCGGCAATGTCATTTACAAAATAGCCTCCAACACTCTACTCAGCAAATTGGATGTAGTCTATCACAGTACCATCCGTTTTGTCACCAAAGCCCCATATACTACCCACCATTGTGACCTGTGCGCTCTTGTTGGCTGGCCCTCACTACATATTTGTCGCCAAACCCACTGGCTCCAGGTCATCTATAAATCACTGCTAGGCAAATCCCTGTCTTATCTTAGGTCACTGGTCACCATAGCAACACCCACCCGTAGTCTGCGCTCCAGCTGGTATATCTCACTGGTCATCCCCAAAGCCAACACCTCCTTTGGCCGCCATTCCTTCCAGTTCTCTGCTGCCAATGACTGGAACGAACTGCAAAAATCTCTGAAGCTGGAGACTCTTATCTCTCTCACTAACTTTAAGCGTCAGTTGTCAGAGCAGCTTACCGATCACTGCACCTGTACACAGCCATTCTGAAATTAGCCCACCCAACTACCTCATCCCCATATTGTTATTTATTTTGCTAATTTGCACCCCAGTATCTCTATTTCTATCTTTTGCACATCTATCATTCCAGTGTTAATTACGAAATTGTAATTATTTTGCACTATGGCCTATTTATTTATTGCCTTACCTTCATAACTTACTACATTCGCACACACTGTATATATATTTTCTGTTGTATTTTTGACTTTATGTTTTGTTTACCCCAAATGTAACTCTGTGTTGTTATTTTTAATCGCACTGCTTTGCTTTATCTTGGCCAGGTCGCAGTTGTAAATGAGAACTTGTTCACAACAGGCTTACCTGGTTAAATAAAGGTGAAATAAAAATAAAATATAAATGCAGCTAACAAAAATATATGGAAATGTCTGCTCTACCCAAAATTACAACCAACTAATTGCAGCATTATCGCAAAAATGAAGAGGCAAGTGGAAGGGGGAAAAAGTAAGGAACTTGTCTGTCGGCCCTGCATTAAAGACCAAACTTCCAGGGTTGTGGGTTCGATTCCCACGGGGGGCCAGTATGAAAAATAATGTATGTACTCACTAACTGTAAGTCGCTCTGGATAAGAGCGTCTGCTAAATGACTAAAATGTAAATGTAATACAGTTGAAGTCGGAAGTTTACATACACTTAGGTTGGAGTCATTAAAACTAGTTTTTCAACCACTCCACAAATTTCTTGTTAACAAACTATAGTTTTGGCAAGTGGGTTAGGACATCTACTTTGTGTATGACACAAGTAATTTTTCCAACAATTGTTTACAGACAGATTATTTCACTTATAATTCACTGTATCACAATTCCAGTGGGTCAGAAGTTTACATACACGAAGTTGACTGTGCCTTTAAACTGCTTGGAAAATTCCAGAAAATGATGTCATGGCTTTAGAAGCTTCTGATAGGCTAATTGACATCATTTGAGTCATTTGGAGGTGTACCTGTGGATGTATTTCAAGGCCTACCTTCAAACTCAGTGCCTCTTTGCTCGACATCATGGGAAAATCAAAAGAAATCAGCCAAGACCTCAGAAATAAATGTGTAGACCTACACAAGTCTGGTTCATCCTTGGGAGCAATTTCCAAATGCCTGAAGGTACCACGTTCGTCTGTACAAACAATAGTACGCAAGTATAAACACCATGGGACCACGCAGCCGTCATACCGCTCAAGAAGGAGACGCGTTCTGTCTCCTAGAAATGAACGTACTTTGGTGCGAAATGTGCAAATCAATCCCAGAACAACAGCAAAGGACCTTGTGAAGATGCTGAAGGAAACAGGTAAAAAAGTATCGATATCCACAGTAAAACAAGTCCTATATCGACGTTCTAGAAAGGCCGCTCAGCAAGGAAGACCCCACTGTTCCAAAACCGCCATAAAAAAGCCAGACTACGGTTTGCAACTGCACATGGGGACAAAGATCGTACTTTTTTGAGAAATGTCCTCTTGTCTGATGAAACAAAAATAGAACTGTTCGGCCATAATGATCATCGTTATGTTAGGAGGAAAAAGGGGGTCGCTTGCAAGCCGAAGAACACCATCCCAACCGTGATGCACGGGGGTGGCAGCATCATGCTGTGGGGGTGCTTTGCTGAAGGAGGGAATGGTGCACTACACAAAATATTTGGCATCATGAAGAAGGAAAATTATGTGGATATATTGAAGCAACATCTCAAGACATTAGTCATTAGTTAAAGCTTGGTCGCAAATGGTTCTTCCAAATGGACAATGACCCCAATTATACTTCCAAAGTTGTGGCAAAATGGCTTAAGTGGGTAAGAGCGTTGTGCCAGTAACCGAAAGGTCGCTGGTTCTAATCCCCGAGCCGACTAGGTGAAAAATCTGTCGATGTGCCCTTAAGCAAGGCACTTAACCCTAATTGCTGATGTAAGTCGCTCTGGATAAGAGCGTCTGCTAAATGACTAAAATGTAAATGTAAAATGTAATGTACTTTGTTGAAGCACCTTTGGCAGCGATTACAGCCTCGAGTCTTCTTGGGTATGACGCTACAAGCTTGGCACAGCTGTATTTGGGGTGTTTCTCCCATTCTTCTCTGCAGATCCTCTCAAGCTCTATCAGGTTGGATGGGGAGCATTGCTGCACAGCTATTTTCAGGTCTCTCCAGAGATGTTCGATCGGGTTCAAGTCCAGGCTCTGGCTGGGCCACTCAAGGACATTCAGAGACTTGTCCTGAAGCCACTCCTGCATTGTCTTGGCTGTGTGCTTAGGGTCGTTGTCCTGTTGGAAGGTGAACCTTCACCCCAGGTACTGAGCACTCTGGAGCAGGTTTTCATCAAGGATTGCTCTGTACTTTGCTCCGTTCATCTTTCCCTCGATCCGGACTAGTCTCCCAGTCCCTGCCGCTAAACAACATCCCCAAAGCATGATGCTGCCACCACCATGGTTCAACGTAGGGATGATGCCAGGTTTCCTCCAGACGTGACGCTTGGCATTCAGGCCAAATAGTTCAATCTTGATTTCATTAGACCAGAGAATATTGTTTCTCATGGTCTGAGAGTCTTTAGGTGCCTTTTGGCAAACACTAACGGGCTATCATGTCTCTTTTACTGAGGAGTGGCTTTCGTCTGGCCACTCTACCATAAAGGACTGATTGGTGGAGTGCTGCAGAGATGGTTGTCCTTCTGGAAGGTTCTCCCATCTCCACAGAGAAACTCTGGAGCGCTGTCAGAGTGACCATTGGGTTCTTGGTCACCTCTCTGACCAAGGCCAATAGGAAGAGTCTTGGTGGTTCCAAACTTCTTCCATTTAAGAATGATGGAGGCCACTGTTTTCTTGGGGACCTTCAATACTGCAGAAATGTTTTGGTACCCTTCTCCAGATCTGCGCCTCGACAAAATCTTGTCTAGGTGCTCTAAGGACAATTAATCCACCTAATTGCTTGGTTTTTGTTCTGACATGCACTGTCAACTGTCTTATATAGACAGGTGTGTGCCTTTCCAAATCATGTCCAATCAATTTAATTTACCACAGGTGGACTCCAATCAAGTTGTGGAATCATCTCAAGGATGATCAATGGAAAAGGATGCACCGGAGCTCAATATCGAGACTCATAGCAAAGGGTCTGAATACTTACGTAAATGATGTATTTCTGTTTTTCATTTGTAATAAATTAGCAAACATTTCGAAAAACCTGTTTTCGCTTTTACATTAGGGGGTATTGTGTGTAGATTGATGAGGAAATAAAATAAATGTATCCATTTTAGAATAAGGCTGTAACGTAACAAAATGTGGAAAAAGTCAAGGGGTCTGACTACTTTCCGAATGCACTGTACCAGTCAATAATTTGGACACATCTACTCATTGCAGGGTTTCTTTATTTTTACTATTTTTTACTTTGTATAATAATAGTGAAGACATCAAACTATGAAATAACACATATGGAATCATGTAGTAACCAAGCGTTAAACAAATGAAAATATATTTAATATTTGAGATTCTTCAAATAGCCACCCTTTGCCTTGATGACAGCTTTGCAAACTCTTGGCATTCTCTCAACCAGCTTCACCTGGAATGCTTTTCCAACAGTCTTGAGGGAGTTCCCACATATGCTGAGCACTTGTTGGCTGCTTTTCCTTCACTCTGCCATCCGACTCATCCCAAACCATTTCAATTGGGATGAGGTCGGGGGATTGTGGAGGCCAGGTCATCTGATGCAGCACTCAATCACTATCCTTCTTGGTAAAATAGCCCTTTCACAGCCTGGAGGTGTGTTGGGTCATTGTCCTTTTGAAAAACAAATGATAGTCCCACTAAGCCCAAACCAGATGGGATGGCATATGGCTGCAGAATGCTGTTGTAGCCATGCTGGTTAAGTGTGCCTTGAATTCAAAATAAATCACAGACAGTGTCACCAGCAAAGCACCCCCACACCATCTCACCTCCTCCTCCATGCTTCATGGGGGGAACCACACATGTGGAGATCATCCGTTCTCCTACTCTGCGTCTCACAAAGACACAGCGGTTGGAACCAAAAATCTCAAATTTGGACTCCAGACCAAAGGACAAATTTCCACCGGTTTAATGTCCATTGCGCGTGTTTCTTGGCCCAAGCAAGTCTCTTCTTCTTATTGGTGTCCTTTAGTAGTGGTTTCTTTGCAGCAATTCGACCATGAAGGCCTGATTCACGCAGTCTCCTCTGAACAGTAGGTGTGTCTAAACTTGTACTGTATATATTTACAAAAATATATATATGGGTGATTGAAAATGAGGAGGGAGGAGAGGGTAACCTCAACAAACAGGGACATTAAACGTTTTTTAAAAAATTTACAAAGAAAAGAAGGAGGGGGAGGTGGGGATGTCCACACACATGAAAAGGGAACAAAAGCAGCAACAACACAAAAAAATGAATATATTTGGCCACAAAAGCCGCCCTTTGCATGCTCCGCACAAAGCAGATGGTCACCACCACCGCCTGCTATTCTCAGCTAATGTCTTTTACAGTGTTCCTCAGGCTTTCTTTGAACCTGCATTGTGTTTGGGGAGTGAAGGCCGAGGCCGCAGGCTTCATGAGAAGGCAAGGGAAACCCTGGGCCGCCTGATGTCTCTGTGGTCTGTCTGTCTGACCGACGCGTCCCCTTTTTTTAGATTTAGGACTGGGCTGACTCAAACTTGGCCCTAGGCTCCAACCCACAACTTTCCATCCCCAGGCGACAGAGCTGACCACTACGTCGTTTGGTCAGTCACAACAGGGTTGATAGTAGCCCTTTTGTGACCGACTGGACTGCTGAACACAGTCCTCATTTCAGTTATTATAATCCTGCTGATTGGCTCAGATCAAGAAGATGATAATGTTACGAGTGCTACAATATAAAATGTACATGCTTTGTTGTGGTTGTTGTCGACGACAACAGGTTTTTCACGGCATCCATGAACTCCCTTAACTTCCCTCAGCACGTGTTTAGAGTGTGAATGAAGTGCAATAGAACAAACTAGAAATTTTGACAACAAATTGAAGAAACATTTCAATTTTTCTCAAGTCAATAATTATGTCACTTTGATTCCTGAAGACATCTCATCATGTGTATCAAACAGCATTATACTGACAGAAATCACAGACGAAGTGTAGATAAATAACTATTTTTTCTATAGATGATAGTGTATTGGCCCAACCCCCTCCAGGTAAAATGCACTGTGTTGAGTATCCAGTATAACTGCACTTGCCCACTAGAGTTGATGTCCGCGCCCCCGCGAAAATCTAATTATCTAAAAAAAATCCCATAAAAATCCATCTGTTTAAGCTAGAGATATCTGTTTTGCATGGGCTGTGTCTTAATCCACTGCAACCGCCAATGTCAGCCTTCCGCACCTGCGGTAGAAGGTGGCCGAGCTACAGCGGTGTTTGTCAGACCAGGAGACATCCCGAAAATCGTTCTTTTCACGAAAACGTCTGTAGTGTCCGAACGGTTTGACCTACAAACTAATATGACCACTCTATAGAAAGATTAACACGATGGTGTTCTCCGTTTTGCTCTACGACCCCCACAAGTGTCACAGGACTTGTTTGAAGTCGGTACCATCGATATGCCAACTTTTGTCTGTAGCGTCCAAACAGTTTGGGCTACACCCCTCTATGGAAAGGTGAGACTCTCGCGAACACATACATACTGTATAAGTCGGTTATTTTGCTCTAGGATGCCCACAAGACTCGTCTGAACATAGCCCGGTACCAGTTTAAAAAAATAATGGAAGTATATATGGAAGTAGTTTAGTGCCAAAAAAAGGGGGTAAAATTGGGTACATTTTTTTAAACATCATTTCCAGACACTTTAAAACAAACTTCCTTTTGATTTATGTTTTGACTATCTATTTTTCCATGTATGAATCTGTTATTCAATGCGTTTCTATGGGTTAATATTTTGTAACATATTCCATATCAAATAGCTAAATGATCCTTGGTATGATCCATCTTAAAACAATTCCATACATTAGCTTAGTAGAACCACACCCCAACCAAGACTGTGTTCTAAAGCATACTGTATATGAAAAGTTATTTTATTTTGCTGTTGAGATGAGGCTATGAAACATTATCCCTAACATACTGCAGAGCAGAAGATGAATTATAACAAATGACTGTAATCTACATTCATGTAGGTAAAGAATGAAAAAAATGGGCCTGGTCTCAGATGGAGAGTAATGAATTGTGCATACCAGATGATCGGAAGCGTGCAGAGCGGGATGTTTAAGTGAAGAGATGTGTCGCAGAAATAGCCGATGACAGCGTTTCACTGGAAAATAAGTTTGTTGATTGCAGACTAATCGAATGCAGATGAAGCAACACATTTTCGACTCCTTTAACATCTATCAAAGACACGGCAATCTGTCCTGAGCTCCTTCTCTTTCCCAACACACCCTCCTCCTTCCTGGCTGCCAGAAGTCACCTACTGAGAGAATATAGGCTACTTCCATAGTACCTAGACAATTGTTGGAGGCAAAGAACTGCCTGCTAGTTTTATGAAGTTATGTTCCATTGAAACACACACAAAAAATAGAATATGTATTAACATATTACCTGAGCTAAAGTTGTTAAGAACTGCCTACAAGTTGTGTGAAGTTAGAATACTGAGTTTCAACAAGTTTTATTGAAACGTAAACAAACTAAAACTGGGAAATGTAAAACAGTAAACGAGCCTTGACTAGGCCTTCCTTTCAAATCAATACTTAGTCCAGGGAGACAGCTCTCAAGCTGAATCATCAAAGTAAAATTATTGGTGAGCTTCATGTTTTATTTCCCTATGATGCTACTAACTCTATCACATCCAGGTAACACCTCACCATTTGCAATTCAAAGTGGTATAAAGCCATGGACTATTCCACTCATGTACTGAACCTTTGATACCACCAAGTTATCGGTCCGCCAAACAGATGCATAATACCAAAAGTCCTCCAAGGTGTATGATAAGTTACAGTGGGGAGAACAAGTATTTGATACACTGCCGATTTTGCAGGTTTTCCTACTTACAAAGCATGTAGAGGTCTGTAATTGTTATCATAGGTACACTTCAACTGTGAGAGACGGAATCTAAAACAAAAATCCAGAAAATCACATTGTATGATTTTTAAGTAATTAATTTGCATTTTATTGCATGACATAAGTATTTGATCTCCTACCAACCAGTAAGAATTCCGGCTCTCACAGACCTGTTAGTTTTTCTTTAAGAAGCCCTCCTGTTCTTCACTCATTACCTGTATTAACTGCACCTGTTTGAACTCGTTACCTGTATAAAAGACACCTGTCCACACACTCAATCAAACAGACTCCAACCTCTCCACAATGGCCAAGACCAGAGAGCTGTGTAAGGACATCAGGGATAAAATTGTAGATCTGCACAAGGCTGGGATGGGCTACAGGACAATAGGCAAGCAGCTTGGTGAGAAGGCAACAACTGTTGGCGCAATTATTAGAAAATGGAAGAAGTTCAAGATGACGGTCAATCACCCTCGGTCTGGGGCTCCATGCAAGATCTCACCTCGCGGGGCATCAATGATCATGAGGAAGGTGAGGGATCAGCCCAGAACTACACGGCAGGACCTGGTCAATGACCTGAAGAGAGCTGGGACCACAGTCTCAAAGAAAACCATTAGTAACACACTATGCCATCATGGATTAAAATCCTGCAGCGCACGCAAGGTCCCCCTGCTCAAGCCAGCGCATGTCCAGGCCAGTGGCGGCTCCTGAAAAAATTCTCAGGGGGGGCAATTTTTCTGATGATTTAGGTGACCTACACACATTTTAAAAAAGATATGTCCAGCAACAACATGAAGACAGGGGCAGCATATAAGTCAATACTGATATACACATTACTTGCTTCAAAAAGGCCTCATGGTTGAATTGGAAATATGTGCACCTGAGCATAATTCACAACAAGCAAGCAGGAGCTTTTGATAGAGGCTACTGAAAACATTGATGCAAGTTATTGGTAATAAGAAATTTTTATAGACTTCCATATTCTGCCCTCTTGTATAGATTTGTGAAAATGAACAGTGATAGACATTTTGCCTGAAAACAGAATTTGAAAATAATTTCTAGAAAAGGTAAACACAGCTATCTGTATGGCTTTGTAAAAATGAACAACCATATTCTGGCCAATTGTATAGATTTGTAAATATGAACAACCATATTCTGGCCAATTGTATAGATTTGTAAAAATGAACATGAACAGATATATATATTTGTTTTACTTTTTTTAAAATGAAAAATAACTATTTTAAACAACATCAACTGTGAACTGATTTGGGCGTGTGTGTGTTAAAGAGACAGACAGGGAGGGACAAAGAGAGAGAGAGGCTACATTACTTGTACTGAAACTGTTCTAGCTTGCTGCATGATCAAATTCAGCTGATGCGCATAGCAATGCACGTAATGGGCATTCTTGAAATGCTCACGCACCTTTTGCTGCACACCAGCCTTCTCTCCCCTCATCACACTGGCTCCATCGTAAGCTTGCGCAATGAGTTTGACTTTCTCGTCGTCGGCAAAAAGACCGTTCAGTCTCTCCAAAAGCACACTGGCGATTGAGACTGAGGTTGATTCCGAAATGGGAAGGAACTCAAAAAAGCGCTCCTGCACTTTGTGGTTGCTATCTATGTACCTCAGCACAAGCACCAGCTGTGTCTGTGTAGAAACGACTTCACCTCCTCCACAATATGTTCCCTCATGACCGCTAGCATACACTCCAGTAGCTCGTTTTGAATGGTCTTTGATGTGCCCTTGAAAACTTTAGCATTTTTAAGATGGTCATCAAACACCTCATCTAATTGTGCCACAAAGTTGACAAGTCCAAGAAAAATACCAGGGTTGGTGGAGCCCTCAGTTTCATCTTTGCCTCGCAAAGCTAGCCATCTTGACAGTAGTGCGTGAATTGATTGACGCTGCTACCCTCTCTTTTCTTAGTTATGTTCATGGTTACTTATGTTACGTATGACGAAAGCGTGTAAGTGCAAGCCCTCCCGGAACCCATAGAGATTGTATTGAAAGCTGTGATATTTGAAAAAAAAATGATTTTACATGAGAGTCTATGAGAGACTCCTGGGCGATTTTCAACCTGACTGAAATCGCCCCAAAAGGGGTGGGGCCATTTGAAGCACGACTTTAGCCTGATTGGACATTTAGTGGCAGATCAGACGTCTAGATTAGAACACTGATAACTACTGTTGCCGTGATATAATTGATTAGAAAAAAAATCCCTTCCTTTTCCCGTTTGGCAGTGCGTAGCCCATATCGCCCTAATGAACACACCGCCCCTGGTCCAGGCCCGTCTGAAGTTTGCCAATGACCATCTGGATGATCCAGAGGAGGAATGGGAGAAGGTCATGTGGTCTGATGAGACAAAAATAGAGCTTTTTGGTCTAAACTCCACTCGCCGTGTTTGGAGAAAGAAGAAGGATGAGTACAACCCCAAGAACACCATCCCAACCGTGAAGCATGGAGGTGGAAACATCATTCTTTGGGGATGCTTTTCTGCAAAGGGGACAGGACGACTGCACCGTATTGAGGGGAGGATGGATGGGGCCATGTATCGCAAGATCTTGGCCAACAACCTCCTTCCCTCAGTACGAGCATTGAAGATGGATCGTGGCTGGGTCTTCCAGCATGACAACGACCCGAAACACACAGCCAGGGCAACTAAGGAGTGTCTCCGTAAGAAGCATCTCAAGGTCCTGGAGTGGCCTAGCCAGTCTCCAGACCTGAACCCAATAGAAAATCTTTGGAGGGAGCTGAAAGTCCGTATTGCCTAGCGACAGCCCCGAAACCTGAAGGATCTGGAGAAGGTCTGTATGGAGGAGTGGGCCAAAATCCCTGCTGCAGTGTGTGCAAACCTGGTCAAGACCTACAGGAAACATATGATCTCTGTAATTGCAAACAATGGTTTCTGTTCCAAATATTAAGTTCTGCTTTTCTGATGTATCAAATACTTATGTCATGCAATAAAATGCAAATTAATTACTTAAAAATCATACAATGTGATTTTTTGGATTTTTGTTTTAGATTCCGTCTCTCACAGTTGAAGTGTACCTATGATAAAAATTACAGACCTCCACATGCTTTGTAAGTAGGAAAACCTGCAAAATCGGCAGTGTATCAAATACTTGTTCTCCCCACTGTATGTCATCCAATTGGTATGCTATTGTACGACCGGGTAAGACGTATGATACTATACGTCCTCTAATTCGTATGATATTGCATGACCGCTATTCCATTCATAATGTAACCTAATGTAAATGATCATACTAAATGGAGTCACAAGTTTAATTACAGAATCATACGAATTGCCCTGAGACCACGTTGCCCATAGAAGCCACTCTGAATTTCTTACTAAAACACAGTTTGAACTCATGTGACAGGAGTGAGTGACAGGACTGCATATTGCTTGCTTCAATTACATAATGTTCCTACTTGATTGGATGCTTCTTGGTTCACTGCATTTAGTCAAGAGGGACTATTACAGGGGCTGTGTCCCAAATAGCACACCTTTCCTTATTTAGTGCACTACTTTTGAGTATTGGCCATAGGGCTCTGGTCACAACTAGTACACAGTAAAGGGAATAGGGTGCAATTTGGGACGTAGCCACAATGTCCTCCAAATCAGACAACTTCAGACTAGTGAGCTGAAGTCTTACTAGGGCTGCATCCGCTCTATGACGCGCAGGCTCTACCCAAAAGGTTAGGGCTTTCTCGAATCCTTGGGACGCCCCTACCCGAAACCATCCTTGGGACGTCCTAAGGATCCCAGATAGCAAGGACCCTGGCCAAAAGTGGTGCATCATATAGGGAACAGGGAGACATTTTAGATTGACCCTAGCTCTCAGACTAACTCCACTTAGCTACAGGGAGCTCTCTCTATCTAGTCTGATATGGAAAATTGATTTATAATGTTCCTGTTGGGTCTGCTGTTAGAATTAGTACTGTACACACAGTTGAATCGCACGCTTTGGCCAAAAGTGGTGCCCCATATAGGGAACAGGGAGACATTTCGGATAGGCCCTTGCTCCATATCCACAGGAAGCTCTCCCCACTCAGTCTGATACGGAAGTTTGATGTAGAATTTTACTGTTAGTTCTGCCTTTGGAAATTGTTGTCTAGACTGCACTCCCAGTAGACACCCAGTGATTGAGACTAAGCTAGCCTTGTAGGGCATTGGTCAGCAGTGAAGCCTGGATTTCATGGGGTTTATGTAAATAATCTTAGCCTAACTTCAGGCGAGCAGAGGGCATATAGCCTATATGGTCACTCCAATGTCCTTCAAAGTTCTGCAATAACATCCCAAGACATAATGACTACATGATCTTTAAAGTACTCTTGCGACGTAATAAATGTGATCTAATGCTCCATTCTGACAAGACAGATGGATTGCAAGCTCCGTTTTGTCTTAAGACCAGTCATACATCTTGATTTTGCGTTCCCTGTTACTCAAGAGATCTAAACACCAGAGCTACTTTTTTGTCTTCTTGAGCCAAAATAGTTTTTCAGCTAGAAACTTTCCAACCACAAACACCATGATTGGATTTTTTCTGTGGGTAGTGTCTTTTCAGACCGACCATTCTGGGTCTCACAAAAACAACATCACAGGCCTATTGTAGTGAACCTTGCACAAATAAATAATTATGGTGGTTGAGAGTGATTTTGACAGAGCGGCAGGTAGGTCTCTAGGTGTAAGAATTGAGGGCAATTTGGACAGTAGTCCACATGCGGCACTACATGACAATCATATGGGGTGTGTGCCAGGGCTTGGTCCTTTTTTAACCCAAACAATTCAAAGCACTCAGGCGATATTCATCAGGGCTTAAAATACCAACTCCAACCAAATTTTACCCTGTGTTATTTAGTGATTTACCTGAAAAAGTTCAAGTTAGGTGTTGCTTTTTTCTCCAACTCCTAGTAAGGTGTCTGTTTATGAATAGCTATTGTCTCATGAGGGGATAATACCTGTAACATGATTTACTTTTCAATGTTTTAAACCAAGTCAAAAATTCTTATGCGACACACACCATCCAGCTATACACTGTCAAGAAACATGCAAGCATAGTTAAAGATGTACTCACCGAAACTTTGACCCATCAAGTAGCCCATCAGCAGACTCTGCGGATTAAGGGGAACATAAGTAGCAATTCCAAAGATTCTAGAGAACTGTCATTAAGTTCATTCATCTGTGTGTATTTACAGCGAGCCGCCATCACAGCCATCACAGCCATGACAACAATGCCAATGTGGCTTCCACATAAAAAAGACATAAAAAAGGGAGGGTAAAATATTTCGAAAGCCTTGAATTACAGTCTTGGGATAAAACTGATTGAGCTAGAATCAAAGGGAGCTGGAGGCGAAATTTCATCTTAAACTTATTATACATCCATGAAGTAAAACCACATTTCTGGATGTCAATGTATCGTTTTGACATTCCACTCTCTCTCTATTTACATTGTAGTCTCGCTGGGGGAAGAAACACTGCTAGAGGCAAGTTTGTCTACACGCACATACACTAGAATACAAGCAACATTTTGATAAAAACCAAATGAGATGTAAAAGAATGCCAGTACACAGCCCTGCTTTCATAAAACAATATTTCCAATCATGACATCCAGTGCACATATATGACTGTTCATTTTAAACGTTGGCTAAAATCTAACATTCTTAGCAGTGACATTCACGTTTCCGCACATATGACAAATCAGCGTTCAACACCATAGTGCCCTCGAAACTCATCACTAAGCTAAGGTCCCTGGGACTGAACACCTCCCTCTACAACTAGATCCTAGACTTCCTGACAGGCCGCCCCCAGGTGGTGAGGGTAGGCAATAACACATCCGCCACACTGATCATCAACACGGGGGCCCTTCATGGGTGTGTGCTTAGTCCCTTCCTGTGCTCCCTGTTCACCGTGCACGACTCCAACACCATCATTAAGTTTGCAGACAACAAGACGGTGGTAGGCCTGATCACCGAAGACGATGAGACAGCCTATAGGGAGGTCAGAGACCTGGCAGTGTGGTGCTAGGACAACAACCTCTCCCTCAACGTCACTAAGACAAAGGAGCTGATCGTGCACTACAGGGCCGAGCACGCACTCATTCACATCAATGGGGCTGTGGTGGAGCGGGTCAAGAGCATTAAGTTCCTCTTGTCCACATCACTAAGGATTCGTCATGGTCCAAACACACCAAAAAAGTTGTGAAGAGGGCACGACAATGCCTCTTCCCCCTCAGGAGGCTGAAAAGATTTGGCATGGGCCCTCA
Source organism: Coregonus lavaretus (assembly GCF_964263955.1). NCBI lineage: Eukaryota > Metazoa > Chordata > Actinopteri > Salmoniformes > Salmonidae > Coregonus > Coregonus lavaretus. Next base: position 13,498,964 of record NC_139994.1, read on the forward strand.
GATCCTCAAAAAGTTGTACAGCTGCACCGTCTGCAACATCGAGAGAATCTTGACTGGCTGCATCACCGCTTGGTATGGCAACTGCTTGGCATCCGACCGCAAGGCGCTACAGAGGGTAGTGCGTACGGCCCAGTTTCTCACTGGGGCCGAGCTCCCTGCCATCCAGGACCTGCTAACGCATGGTAAGCGAACCAACAGGACCCTGAACAGCTTTACCCCAAGCCATAAGACTTCTAAACAAGACTGCTAAATAGCTAAATGGCTACCCGGACTACCTGCATTGACAATTTTTTGCACTGACTCTCTTGCACTGACTCTATGCACACACACTGGCCTCTACCCACACGCTCACACATACTTACACTGACACCCCAACACACACATACACCTACACATACACACACACACACACACACACACACACACACACACACACACACACACACACACACACACACACACACACACTACATATGCCAACACACACATAACATGCACACACATGCATACTGACGCCACACACACACACACACACACACACACACACACACACACACACACTTTTACACTCACCACATACGCTGCTGCTACTGTCTATTATCTATCCTGTTGCCTAGTCACTTTATCCCTACTTATATGTACAGTACATAGCTAACTTAATTACCTCGTGCCCCTGCACATCAACTAGTACTCCCTGTATATAGCCATGTTATTTTTACTGGTTACTTTTATTCATTATTCACTTTGTATTTATTCCTTGTGTCACTATTTCTATTTTTTATTAGATTTTTTATATAATCTTTAACTCTGCATTGTTGGAAAAGGACCCATAAGTAAGCATTTCACTGTTAGTCTACAAAGCATGTGACAAATACATTTTTATTTTATTTGACATACGCCAGACTTAGCTTCTCAAGTCAGACGGGGTCTGCGATAGCACAGGATAATATTTATAAAAAGGCATATTTCAGAACCACTCAATATAGTCTATGCATTTAAGAAAATCCAATATTTCCACTTTTCCCCATTGAAAAGGTTAAAAGGGGCAGTGCAGGGATAATTGCAGAGGAAGAAATGTATTTGAAGTGCACCCTACTGTGATGGAGACAGAAAGATCAACTCAGATGGGGTGAAACGGCGTGCGAGAGGAAAAAACCTCTGTATTCCCCAGGGATTTAATTGCTGCTTTCTTATATGGACGATATGAATCATGTATATTTGAAAAAGCAAAGTATCGATAAGTCCTGGAAAAATTGAAAATGGAAGGCTTTTTATCCTTAAATTAACCTCTTGAGCTGACAGCACTTTTGCACTGTTTCTCTATGGCTGTATTCAGCAAATTAGCAAGGAAGGCAATATTTTCAATAATGTAGTAGTGTTTCCCCCCTCCCTAGAAAGGTAAGGCCTTTGCCTTTCACATGGAATTGTTTATTTATGATCTAGTACAAAATAAAAGTATAATAAATAATATACAAATATGATATCATAGTGAATTCATGGCATATGAATGAATAAGCCTTTTCATACTTTATAATTTGTCCATATATACAGTAGTCACAATCAGTTTTAGGAACATCTACCAAAACTATCATGAAATTAGTGATAGTCAAAATATGGGATGCGACAAGGGGAGATGCGCTGTGAAAAGGGCTCTTGTTCATTCTAAGCATATGCCAGGTGTCTGCCTCCTACGTAAAAAAAGTTTTGGACTTCTACGCAAAATGACTTCTTTACTAATTTTAGGTTTAAAGTGGCATTCCAGTCTCCTTTTCACCTCATTTAACACCTGATTTACTTAATAAAAGTCACATCTGGGGGGGGGGGGGGGGCTTTCCTTATTTGTTCTTTCTTGCTCCTCTATTGTTCCTTAAGCAAGTGGGGAGGCCGATGACATCTTGGATTCCCATCAGACCAATTCCTTGAATGCCCTACTACTTGAAGTTTGCAGTTGTGTCTAAAAAGAAAACATTTAGCTCAAAACGTGTTTTTTTTACACTTTAGTGTGTGTACTTTACTGTATTGATACTTGGGATATCGCTTTTCAACAGTAAAAGTACAAAAATTGCTGGAGGACATCTTTAAGGAAGTGTGTAGGTAGCATTCTTAATCATACAGCTATGGAAGTTATACTTTTAGATGCACCTGATCAAGAGGAATCTGGAGAGTCATCAGCCAAGCTTGTGTCGTGAGCAAGTTGATCTGTAGATCTGGCTTTCTAAGGACCGCCCCTTTGACGTGACGCAGCTGACCACCGGATGGTGACAAAGACACATTTATTCGACAGAGAAGCTTCCGAGTGTCCTAGAACTGTCTGGGGTTTTGTATTCTGACTTATAAAACAGTAGGAAATTAATAAAATAAGTCATGTAAACATATTATCAGTAATTACCAGTAAATGTAGTGCCCGATTTCGGGGTACAGTAGTGTTCACCGGTATTCAAAGCCTGACTTTGTCCAGTAGCGGTGCGTGGGTAAAATCACTGGGAAAGCCAAGCCAGTAAAAAAGCCATATTACAACCTATGTTGTAACTGCGTTGTTTGCTCTATAACCCACCATGATATACGGTTGAAGTCGGAAGTTTACATACAACATAGCCAAATTGTCACGATCGTTGAGTGACGGGTCAGACCAAGGTGCAGCGTGAAAAGTGTACATGTTTAACTCAATAAACATAAACAAAACAAGAAACAACATAACGTGAAGTCCTCAGGCTAAACACATACAAGCCTAACACGGAACAAGATCCCACAACTAAGGTAGGCAAACAGGCTACTTAAGTATGATCCCCAATCAGAGACGACGAGCGACAGCTGTCTCTGATTGGGAATCACACCCGGCCAAACATAGAAACAACACATCTAGATCCTAAACATAGAATTTCTAACATAGATCCTCACACCCTGACCAAACCAACTAAAGACAACCAGCCTCTCAAGGCCAGGGCGTGACAGTACCCGACCCCAAAGGTGCGTACTCCGGCCACACCAACCTGACTCATTAGGGTAGGGTCCGGGTGGGCATTCCGCCTCGGAGGCGGATCCGGCTCCGGGCGTGACGACCTCTCCCTCTCTGCCTCCCCGTTGCGCCCCTGGTCTGGTCTGGATCTCGGTGCGATGCTTCCCCTCTCCTTCCTCCCACGATGCACCAAGCCCTGTCTGGACCCTGGTGTAGGAGGCCCCGAACCTGGAGAGGGGCTTACGTCTGGGCAAGAATCATCAATCCTCCCGCGATGCACCAAGCCCTGTCTGGACCCTGGTGTGGGAGGCCCCGACCCTGGAGAGGGGCTGATGTCTGGGCTTGGAGTGGAGCCGCTGACCGGAGCTGGACTGGGCACCGGTGGAGCGGACTAGGCTGGCTCCGGAGTGGAGCTGCTGACCAGAGCTGAACTGGACCCCGGTGGAGCGGACTGCTCTGGCTCCGGAGTGGAGCCACTGACCGGAGCTGGACTGGGCACCGGTGGAGCGGACTGCTCTGGCTCCGGAGTGGAGCTGCTGACCGGAGCTGGACTGGGCACCGGTGGAGCAGACTGCTCTGACTCTGGAGTGGAGCAGCTGACCGGTGTTGGACCAGGCACCGGTGGAACGGGCACGGGCCGTGCCGGACTGGGAACACGCACCACTGGCTTGGTGCGAGAAGCAGGCACGGGCCGGGCCGGACTGGGAACACGCAGTACTGGTCTGGTGCGAGGAGCAGGAACGGGCCGGGCCGGACTGGAGACACACACCACAGGTCTGGTGCGAGGAGCAGGAACGGGCCGGGCCGGACTGGAGACACACACCACAGGTCTGGTGCGAGGAGCAGACACGGGCTGTACCGGACTGGGAACACGCACCACTGGTCTGGTGCGAGGAGCAGACACGGGCTGTACCGGACTGGGAACACGCACCACTGGTTTGGTGTGAGGTGCAGGTACGGGGCGTACCGGGCTGGCGACACGCACCACTGGTTTGGTGCGAGGAGCAGGGATGGGCCGTACAGGACTGGGAACACGCACCACTGGCTTGGTGCGAGGAGCAGGCACGAGGCGTACCGGACTAGGAACCGGCGCTGGAGGTCTACGACTGTACCAGTCCTTTACTCTCCGCGCCCAGTCCTCCTCCAGTGAGGACTCCTCCTTGAGCCCCCACCAGTGCAGTGGTCGGGGCTCTTCTCTATCAATCCCCGACCACCCTTTTAGCCCCCCCAATTTTTTTATTGGGGCTGTCTCTCGGGCTTCCTCCTCGGCCGGCGCCTTCTGTGTTCCTCTCCTGCCTGGGCCTCCTCCTTCGCCCAGGGTCCTTTACCTGCCAAAATCTCCTCCCATGTCCAAAAACTCTTCCCCACCTGTGTCCAGGGTGTCTGCTGCTCCTGGGCACGCTGCTTGGTCAGTTTTTGGTGGGATCTTCTGTCACGATCGTTGAGAGACGGGTCAGACCAAGGTGCAGCGTGAAAAGCGTACATGTTTATTTAACTCAATAAACATAAACAAAACAAGAAACAACGTAACGTGAAGTTCTCAGGCTAAACACATACAAGCCTAACACGGAACAAGATCCCACAACTAAGGTAGGCAAACAGGCTACTTAAGTATGATCCCCAATCAGAGACAACGAGCGACAGCTGTCTCTGATTGGGAATCACACCCGGCCAGACATAGAAACAATTTTTTTATTTTGGTCATTTAGCAGACGCTCTTATCCAGAACGACTTACAGGAGCAATTAGGGTTAAGTGCCTTGCTCAAGGGCACATCGACAGATTTTTCACCTAGTCGGCTCGGGGATTAGAACCAGCAACCTTTCGATTACTGGCACAACGCTCTTAACCACTAAGCTACCTGCCGCCAACACATCTAGATCCTAAACATAGAATTTCTAACATAGATCCTCACGCCCTGACCAAACCAACTAAAGACAACCAGCCTCTCAAGGCCAGGGCGTGACACAAATACATTTAAAATCAGTTTTTCACAATTCCTGACATTTAATCCTAGTAAAAATTCCCTGTTTTAGGTCAGTTAGGATCACCACTTTATTTTAAGAATGTGAAATGTCAGAATAATAGTAGAGAGAATGATTTATTTCAGCTTTTATTTCTTTCATCACATTCCCAGAGGGTCAGAAATTTACATACACTCAATTAGTATTTGGTAGCATTGCCTTTAAGTTGTTTAACTTGGGTCAAACGTTTCGGGTAGCCTTCCACAAGCTTCCCACAATAAATTGGGTGAATTTTGGCCCATTCCTCCTGACAGAGCTGGTGTAACTGAGTCAGGTTTGTAGGCCTCCTTGCTTGCACACACTTTTTCAGTTCTGCCCACAAATGTTCTATAGGATTGAGGTCAGGGCTTTGTGATGGCCACTCCAATACCTTGACTTTGTTGTCCTTAAGCCATTTTGCCACAACTTTGGAAGTATGCTTGGGGTCATTGTCCATTTGGAAGACCCATTTGCGACCAAGCTTTAACTTCCTGACTGATGTCTTGAGATGTTGCTTCAATATATCCAAATAATTTTCCTTCCTCATGATGCCATCTATTTTGGGAAGTGCACGAGTACCTCCTGCAGCAAAGCACCCCCACAGCATGATGCTGCCACCCCCGTGCTTCACGGTTGAGATGGTGTTCTTCGGCTTGCAAGCTACCTCCTTTTTCCTCCAAACAAAACGATGGTCATTATGGCCGAACAGTTCTATTTTTGTTTCATCTAACCAGAGGACATTTCTCAAAAAAGTACAATCTTTGTCCCCATGTGCAGTTGCAAACCGTAGTCTGGCTTTTTTATTGCAGTTTTGGAGCAGTGGCTTCTTCCTTGCTTAGCAGCCTTTCAGGTTATGTCGATATAGGACTTGTTTTACTGTGGATATAGATACTTTTGTACCTGTTTCCTGCAGGATCTTCACAAGGTCCTTTGCTGTTGTTCTGGGATTGATTTGCACTTTTCGCACCAAAGTACGTTCATCTCTAGGAGACAGAACGCGTCTCCTTCCTGAGCGGTATGACGGCTGTGTGGTCCCATGGTGTTTTTACTGGCGTACTATTGTTTGTACAGATGAACGTGGTACCTTCAGGCATTTGGAAATTGCTCCCAAGGATGAACCAGACTTGTAGAGGTCTACAATTTTTGTCTGATTTCGCATGGGCAACGATGAACCAGCTAAGTTAGTTAACTTGTTAACGTGAGTCTACTAGGTTACATCTAGAATTTCAATTGTCTCAGGCCAGTGGCACAATATATTAATTTATGGTTAAATCAGAATCGCCATCATAATCATTGGCCTGTACAGAGAATTAAGTCAAAACCACAAGTCCAAATCTCCATCTCCATCCATGGCTTAGGAAAGCGACTATTTAGCAAGCTAGCTACTGCAGGACATCGACACACGTAGACCAGAAACAGACATGTTTTTCTGACAATTACGTTTTGCTTAGGATGTGATTTGATTGGTGTAAAGCCAAATCCAAACTGGCCTCCATTGGGGGCCGTTTTGCTACGCCAGGACAACCTACTGTTGATAGCTCAACGCTGATTGGCAAATTATTTTACAATGTTTTTATCAAGAGAGGCCAAATGCTTGCTGGCATCAATCAATAAAATGCTACGGCGGCAACATGTCATACTCTTTTGGTCCAGACAGCATCAGATACATGCGCTACTCATACTGAGACAGAGGGGTGCTGTTTCCCTCGCTAAGATGATTTCTCTGGTGAGACTCAGCTTGAAGGAAATGTATGAAAACGCAGAGAGGAAAAATACATTATTTTATCATTGTATTTTCTTTTATAGTCAAATATTTGGGGAAGCCTGCCTTCCCTTGGCATCCATGAATACACGCCACTGACTTTGTCCTTTGCTACCCGTTAGCTACTACACCTACTGATGCAGATCTATTTGCATCTATTAATTTAATACCACTACAATGACTTCCCCTCTACAACCACTACTAGTTTTACCACTGTATGACTCCTGTTATTACCATCACTGCATATCGCACCACTGGTTCCAATATTAGCTGTATTTTAGGTCATATCACTCAAGCCTCGAAGATCAATTTTGTGCTAATCTCCCATTGATATCAATCAGGGTTGCGGTCAATTACATTCAAATTCCAGTAAATTCATAAAGTTAACCAAATTCCAATTCAAAATGTTCCTCATTGAAAAGCGTTGAAGAGAATTGGAATTGGAATTTCAGCATACTTCCTGAATTGACTGGAATTGAAATTGAATTGACCCCAACCCTTATATCTAAGCATGGTTTTGCGCACAAAAATTCAAAATGAAGAGTGCAGATCTCAAGTTAGGTTGTTCATCCTCTCCCCACATACTGGCCTAGGCCCGGCCGGGCTCCGAGAGTTGAGAAGAGGAGAGGAACTGAGGAGAGACGGATCAGACTATGAGACGGAAAGTGTGAAGTCATTAGGAAATGCCAAGTTTGCTCTGCTAAACGACAGGAGTAGAAAGCCAGTGGTTTTGGACTACACAAGGGCTCACTTTCTCTCCATCCCACGCTCCCTTTGCCAAGCAAAACAACTCTCTCTCTCTCCCCGAACCATGGAACGTACACCACACAGCCAGCTTATTTTCACAGGACACATTTTCTGTTGGAGAATTCTAATTGTGTCAGAATTGCTGCCTCCCAATTCTGCAAAATATAGCCCTATGAAGTCATATTATGTCAATGAAATCTTCCATTTTGACCAATGGTGTGTGCAGCTGTTGGCCCATGGTCACTGCAGGCTACAGTTACCTCAGTTTAAATTCTTCATCTCTTTCGCCAAAGGTTGTCATTTTGTAACCGTAACCGACCTTGCAGGTCTTTGTGGGTCAAGGTATAGTAAAGTAATCTATACCTTGAATTAAAATAAAACAGATTTTATTTCAGATCATAGCCCTAGCTTTATTCAGTTCAACTCACATTCAAAATAATTCTGATGAGAGAGAGAGAGAGAGAGAGAGAGAGAGAGAGAGCGAGAGAGAGAGAGAGAGAGAGAGAGAGAGAGAGAGAGAGAGAGAGAGAGAGAGAGAGAGAGAGAGAGAGAGAGAGAGAGAGAGAGAGAGAAAGAGAAAGAGAAAGAGAAAGAGAAAGAGAAAGAGAAAGAGAGAGAGAGAGAAAGGGAGACATTATGTAGTTGTACTGCCTGCCTATGGTATGTGCACACACAGGGCAATAACCAGTGAGGGAGAACCCATGGTTAAGTACAGTACGTATGACACAATGCAGCTGAATGCTACTCATGCCAAGATTGGCTGTTAACTGGCTCCCACTCCCCTCTGGGAGCTGGTGTGTGGGAATGTGTGAAAGAGCCATAGCACAGCCATTCCTCCCTTCAGTAATGACTGTTATCATCATGAGCTAATGTTACTACTCAGAGAGCTAGCTAGCTGCCCCACATCCGGCTGGGTCCTGCCTCACCGGGCCCCACTTTATCACATCATCACAAAACTTTACATAATTCATTCACTCAGCCAACACCATTACCAGACCGGACTTTTACACTCTAGTCACTTTCTGCCTGACACATTATCCAATCATACTGTACAGCTAAATGAGAATCTCAGTATGGGATAAAGCAGAGGAGGGTATGCCGTCAGAGACATTTCAATAGACAGGATGCTGTGTAAAAGCTCTTACCCAGAGCAACTAGGGTTAAGAGCCTTGCTCAACGGCATTTCGACAGATTTTTCACCTAGTAAGCTTGGGGGTTCAAACTAGCAACCTTTCGGTTACTGGCACAACACTCTTAAAAACTAGGCTATCTCCCATGCACATATGGAATCTAATAGCTTGAAAGCATTATTTGTCCTTAAAGGCCATTTTGCAAGTAAAATTTGACAATATATATAGAATATAGATGGCAATAAAAAATATAAAAAACGTACAGTGCATTCGGGAAGTATACAGCCTTATTCTAAAATGGATAAAATTAAAATCCTCATCAATCTACACACAATAACCCATAATGACAAAGAGAAAACAGGTTTTTAGAAATGTTTGCAAATGTATTAAAAATAAAAAACAGAAAGACCTTATTTACATAAGTATTCAAACCCTTTGCTATGAGACATGAAATTGAGCTCAGGTGCATCCTGTTTCCATTGATCATCCTTGAGATGTTTCTACAACTTGATTGGAGTCCACCTGTGGTAAATTCAATTGATTGGACATGATTTGGAATGGCACACACCTGTCTATATAAGGTCCCACAGTTGACAGTGTATGTCAGAGCAAAAACCAAGCCATGAGGTCGAAGGAATTGTCCGTAGAGCTCAGAGACAGGATTGTGTCGAGGCACAGATCTGGGGAAGGGTACCAAAAAATGTCTGCAGCATTGAGGTACCCTAAGAACACAGTGGCCTCCACCATTCTTAAATGGAAGAAGTTTGGAATCACCAAGACTCTTCCTAGAGCTGGCCGCCCGGCCAACTTGCACAATCGGGGGAGAATGGCCTTGGTCAGGGAGGTGACCAAGAACCCGATGGTCACTCTGACAGAGCTCCAGAGTTCTTCTGTGGAGATGGGAGAATCTTCCAGAAGGACAACCATCTCTGCAGCACTCCACCAATCAGTCCTTTATGGTAGAGTGGCCAGACGGAAGCCACTCCTCATTAAAAAGCGCATGACAGCTCGCTTGGAGTTTTACAAAAGGCACATAAAGGATTCTCAGACCATGAGAAACAAGATTCTCTGGTCTGATGAAACCAAGATTGAACTCTTTGGCCTGAATGCCAAGCGTCACGTCTGGAGGAAACCTGGCACCATCCCTACGGTGAAGCATGGTGGTGGTGGCAGCATCCTGCTGTGGGGGATGTTTTTCAGCAGCAGGGACTGGGAGACTAGTCAGAATCGAGGGAAATATGAATGGAGCAAACTACAGAGATCCTTGATGAAAACCTGCTCCAGAGCGCTCAGGACCTCCGACTGGGGCAAAGGCTCACCTTCCAACAGGACAACAACCCTAAGCACACAGCCAAGACAACGCAGGAGTGGTTTCGGGATAAGTCTCTGAATGTCCTTGAGTGGCAAAGCCAGAGCCCGGACTTGAACCTGATCAAACATCTCGGGAGCGACCTGAAAATAGCATTGCAGCGACGCTCCCCATCCAACCTGACAGAGCTTGAGAGGATCTGCAGAGAAGAATGGGAGAAACTCCCCAAATACAGGTGTGCCAAGCTTATAGCGTCATACCCAAGAAGACTCGAGGCTGTAATCGCTGCCAAAGGTGCTTCAACAAAGTACTGAGTAAAGGATCTGAATACCTATGTCATTGTAAAATGTCAGTTTTTTATTTTTAACAAATTTGCAAACATTTCTAAAAACCTGTTTTTGCTTTGTCATTATGGGGTATTGTGTGTAGATTGATGAGGGGAAAAAACTATTTAATCAATTTTAGAATAAGGTTGTAACATAACAAAATGTGGAAAAAGTCAAGGGGTCTGAATACTTTCCGAATGCACTGTACATTGTTCTATATTGTGGAGCTCCGCCCCTTAGGGGAGCTCTGCTCCTATTGGTTTACCCCGTTGCCTAGGCAGCGAACAGCCTGAGACAAAATTATGCACACACATTTACATTTTAGTCATTTAGCAGACACTCTTATCGAGAGCGACTTACAGTTTGTGAGTGCATACATTATTTATTTTTCATACTGGCCCCCCGTGGGAAACGAACCCACAACCTTGGCGTTGCAAACGCCATGCTCTACCAACTGAGCTACATCCCTGCCGGCCATTCCCTCCCCTACCCTGGACGACGCTGGGCCAATTGTGCGCCGCCCCATGGGTCTCCCGGTCGCAGCCAATAGGAGTACAGGTGTCCCTATAAGAGGGGACGCTTTCCCTCAATCAGCCTCCAATTATCTTCAGCGACTGGACTGGATTGAAGAAGCTGATGAGAAGACAAGACTCAGGACAAAGAAAAGGCTGTCGATTTTCCAGGTCATCGACGTCGTCCTAATGAGCACACCAGGAGATTTTCCACCCCCAAAAGCTATTTTCAGAGCTCAATGTCGCTGTTCCGCCATGGCGACTGCTGACCCCCACGACTTATGTTTCGTGTGTTAGGGTCACAGCACGCTAGGGACGGCCTCATTGATCCCCCACTATGCGCCAGCTGCACCAGCAGCGTTGGGCATTTTTCAGGGAGGAAATCCCTCTTGAGGATGTGCTATCGGTGTTAGCCTCAGCTTCTGAGGCGTCATCCGAGGGCGCTGATTCAAGAGATGACAGGGATATTGGGGACGAGATGGATATTCCTTTGGAACAATCCGTCTCAATGACCCAAATATTCAAGACCCCCTTTCCTTTGGGAAGCGAGAGGTCATGTTCATCCCTGGGCGATGACGACACGGGCTCTGAGAACTCAGCAGCCCTGTCTTACGCCGCAGCCTCTCTGCGCTCAGATTTTCCGGGGCTCATCGAGAGGGCTGCCAAACGTCTAGAGATCAAGCTGCCTCCCATTCCCTCCAGATTGGAAGTGGATATGATGGAGGGCGGCCCTTATTCTCGGCCGAGGAGGGCGGCGGAGCCTCTGGCTCCAGCCATGCCCTCACTTGGCAAGTACGTTGAGGGCTCATGGGAGGCACCTTTAGCGGCTTGTTCGCCGGCCAAGGCGTACCTCCCATTCACCAGAGTGGAAGGAAGACAGCAGGGCTTCTCAAAGGGAATCCCCAGGCTCGAGAGCGCAATGGCTGCGTATCTCGTGCCGGGTTTGAGTCCCTGGCCCTCGTCCAAGAAAGCCACCTTGCCTACACAGAAGGACCGATTCACAGCGCAGCTTGTTGAGAAGTCCTTCGTGTTGGGTGCCCAAGCCGTAGCAGCAGCAAATAATATTGCCCTCCTCGCGGCCTCTCTGTCCCGTTTAACCATGGGTAAGACTGAGCTCACGAGAGAGGAAGTGGAGGTCTGCACCTGAACATCGTTCTCCAAATTTGGGAACGGTTCGGGAGAGCCGAGTGGATCTATTTGCATCACGCGTGAACGCCATTGCCCTCTTTGGGTCTCTCTTCGAGCTCAGGATGAACAGCCACTGGGGAGGGATGCATTTGCGCACCGACCGTGGCCGAGAGTTCTCCTGTATGCTTTCCCACCGCTGTCCTGCATTCTCCCACTGTTAGCCAGGGTGAGATCAGGCGGGCTGTCAATCATATTAGTGGCTCCCGATCGCCCAGGGGCTCCATGGTTCGCGAAGATGATTCAGATGTTAATTGCGCCACCTTGGCCAATTCCACATCAACGGGACGCGTTGTCTCAGGCGGGAGGCGCGATAGGGCAGTTGCCCATAATCGGCCAACCACTGAAGGCTTGGCTCCTGAGAGGGACAGGCTAGAGCGCCGTGGGTTATATGATTCTGTAATCAGAACCATACAAGGTTCACGTGCCAGTTCCACTTCCAGGGTTTATGCCAGCAAATGGAACGTGTTTTCACAGTGGTGTGCCACAGAAAATGTGGACCCCGTGTGCTGTCAGGTTGAGGGTGTTCTCTTGTTCCTACAGTTTTTATTTGATAAGGAACGATCGCCCGCCACCATTAAGGCGTTTGGAGCGGCGATTTCGGCTTTTCATGAGGGGTTTGGCAGAGACACTGTCTTCAGCCACCCTCTGGTGAAACGTTTCCTTTTAGGAACACGGCGGCTTAGGCCAACGCCTAGGGCCACGGTTCCTCAGTGGGATTTGGCTCTGGTACTCGAAGCGCTCTGTGAGCCGCCGTTCGAGCCATTGAACCAAATTCCCCTCAAGATGCTGTCTTTGAAGACGACACTGTTGCTCGCTTTGACTACTGCTAAGCGTGGCAGTGATTTGTGTGCTCTTTCGACGAGACCCGACTGCCTTGCCATTAATGGCGATTTGAGCAGAGCGGTGTTACGTCCTAACCCGGCATTTACTTAATGTGCTTCTTCTTGATCCACTCCTTTGTTGCCTTGGCCGTGTGTTTTGGGTCAATGTCATGCTGGAATACCCATCCACGACCCATTTTCAATGCCCTGGCTGAGGGAAGGAGGTTCTCACCCAAGATTTGACCGTACATGGCGCCATCCATCGTCCCTTTGATGCGGTGAAGTTGTCCTGTCCCCTTAGCAGAAAAACACCCCCAAAGCATTATGTTTCCACCTCCATGTTTGACGGTGGGGATGGTGTTCTTGGGGTCATAGGCAGCATTCCTCCTCCTCCAAACACAGCGAGTTGAGTTGATGCCAAAGAGCTCGATTTTGGTCTCATCTGACCACAACACTTTCACCCAGTTCTCCTCTGAATCATTCAGATGTTCATTGGCAAACTTCAGATGGGCCTGTATATGTGCTTTCTTGAGCAGGGGGACCTTGCGGGCGCTGCAGGACTTCAGTCCTTCACGGCGTAGTGTGTTACCAATTGTTTTCTTGGTGACTATGGTCCCAGCTGCCTTGAGATCATTGACAAGATCCTCCCGTGTAGTTCTGGGCTGATTCCTCACCGTTCTCATGATCATTGCAACTCCACGAGGTGAGATCTTGCTTGGAGCCCCAGGCCGTGGGAGATTGACAGTTATTTTGTGTTTCTTCCATTTGCGAATAATCGCACCAACTGTTGTCACCTTCTCACCAAGCTGCGTGGCGATGTTCTTGTAGCCCATTCCAGCCTTGTGTAGGTCTACAATCTTGTCCCTGACATCCTTGGAGAGCTCTTTGGTCTTGGCCATGGTGGAGAGTTTGGAATCTGATTGATTGATTGCTTCTGTGGACAGGTGTCTTTTATACAGGTAACAAGCTGAGAGTAGGAGCACTCCCTTTAAGAGTGTGCTCCTAATCTCAGCTCGTTACCTGTATAAAAGACACCTGAGAGCCAGATATCTTTCTGATTGAGAGGGGGTCAAATACTTATTTCCCTAATTAAAATGCAAATAAATTTATAACATTTTTGACATGCGTGTTTTTGGATTTTTTTGTTGTTATTCTGTCTCTCACTGTTCAAATAAACCTACCATTAAAATTATAGACTGATCATTTCTTTGTCAGTGGGCAAACGTACAAAGTCTGCAGGGGATCAAATACTTTTTTCCCTCACTTTATATAAGTGTAGTATTAGCTCTTGAAATGGTATATTGCAATGTAAAGAAAAAATGTATATCATGACTTACTGGCACAGAGTGCTCCATGTTCCTGCCGATAGCAAGCCTCAACCTGGATGCATGATTCATGCAGTAAATGACAACAGAGCGGACATCACTAGTTACCACAGCCACAACGTCATACATTTCCACAATTTATCTTCTTAAAATCTGATTTTAAACCTAAGCCTAACCTAACCACACTGATAACCTTAAACCTAACCTCAAATTAAGACCAAAAGCAAAAGTTTGTTTTCATGAATTTTTACAATTTGGCAACTAGTGGAAACCCAACAGCTGATCAAAAATATGCATGCCATTTTGTGATAATGGCTACAACACAGTACATGGCATCCATGTGAATTGATAGCTAAGCTATTATTTATATTATGGCAATATGTATCACTTCACTAACAATTACAACCTCGACTTATTCCATCATGAAATCAACGACAATTTGACTATAGTTAGCTGCTAGTTTAGCCAGATGCAGCCTGTGAGGCCAGGCTAATGTTTCAGCCAAACTGCTTCAAATAGGGTGATAAGCCTTGGTAGCTAGCTAGCTAAATAACTGTCAGGAGTGCTGTATGTGGAAGGTGCGGGAATCAGGCGCAGGACACAGAAGCTTCGTTCAACAGTCTTTAGTAGATCAATACGAGCAAAAGTGCCCGGAGACGAGCAATACGCACACAGGCGTAAACGAACAGGAAAAATACTAATGCGCACAACAAGTGCGAAAACCTCTCCTAAAACACAAGGAGGGAAAACCAATACAGACACGAAGACAGGACGCTCAATAACACACAACACATGACTAACAAAACGAGAACTTATAGGACACATAATCAACGCTAACTAACCACAGGTGTACAACAATCAGACAAAAGCAAACGAAGATAGAAACATACAACGGTGGTAGCTAGTACTCCGGGGACGACGACTGCCGAAACCTGCCAGAGCAAGGAGGAGGAGCAGCCTCGGCAGATTCCGTGACAATAACAACCTTATGGAAATGATGCAGACAATTACATTGATAGAAGTCACACGCAATCAGCAATATTAAGCTGATCTACCCCTAAAAAAAAAAAAAGTATAGATCACACTAGCTAGTTAGTGAGCTAATGCCTATATATGTAACTCAGATGTGAAGCCTACTTTCTGAATTAAGCAATAGTCGATACTATAATTATTAGGGTTGTTATTTATTTTATTTTATATAAAATAAAATAAATAACAACCCTAATAATTATAGTATCGACTATTGCTTAATTCAGAAAGTAGGCTTCACATCTGAGTTACATATATAGGCATTAGCTCACTAACTAGCTAGTGTGATCTATACTGAACAAAAATATAGATGTAATAATATAAATGTAAAGTGTTGGTCCCATGTTTCATGAGCTGAAATAAAAGATCTCAGAAATGTTCCATATGCACAACAAGCTTATTTCTCTCAAATTTGGTGCACACATTTGTTTACATCCCTGTTAGTGAGCATTTCTTCTTTGCCAAAATAATCCATCCACCTGACAGGTGTGGCATATCAAGAAGCTGATTAAACAGCATGATCATTACACAGTGCTGGGGACAATAAAAGGCCACTCTAAAATGTTCACGTTGTTTTAGAGAATTGGACTTCAACATCCAGCTTCTTTACCTGCGGGATCAACTGAGACCAGCCACCCGGACAGCTGATGAAACTGTGGGTTTGCACAAACGAAGAATTTCTGCACAAACTGTCAGAAACCGTCTCAGGGAAGCTCATCTGCGTGCTTGTCGTCCTCACCAGGGTCTTGACCTGACTGCAGTTCGGCATCGTAAACCGACTTCAGTGGGCAAATGCTCACCTTCGATGGCCACTGGCACGCTTGAGAAGTGTGCTCTTCACAGATGAATCCCGGTTTCAACTGTAGTGGACAGATGGAAGACAGCATGGCGTCGTGTGGGCGAGCAGTTTGCTGATGTCAACGTTATGTGAACAGAGCCCCCCATGGTGGCGGTAGGGTTATGGAATGGGCAGGCATAAGCTACGGACAACAAACACAATTGCATTTTATTGATGGCAATTTGAATGCACAGAGATACTGTGACAAAGTCCTGAGGCCCATTGTTGTGCCATTCATCTGCCGCCATGACCTCATGTTTCAGCATGATAATGCACGGCCCCATGTCGCAAGGATCTGTACACAATTCCTGGAAGCTGAAAATGTCCCAGTTCTTCCATGGCCTGCATACTCACCAGACATGTCATCCATTGAGCATGTTTGAGATGCTCTGGGTCGACGTGTATGACAGCATGTTCCAGTTCCTGCCAATATCCAGCAACTTCTCACAGCCATTGAAGAGCAGTGGGACAACATTCCACAATCAACAGCTTGATCAACTCTATGCAAAGGCGATGTATCAAATGGGGCAAATGGTGGTCACACCAGATACTGACTGGTTTTCTGATCCACGCACCTACCTTTTTCTAAAGGTATCTGTGACCAACAGATGCATATCTGTATTCCCAGTCATGTAAAATCCATAGATTAGGGCCTAATGAATTTATTTCAATTGACAGATTTCATTAAATGAACTCCAACTCAGTAAAATCTTTGAAATTGTTGCATGTTGCATTTATATTTTTGTTCAGTGTAGCTAACATGAGCTAGCTAACCAACATGCATTGTTTCTGACATGCCACGATCCTGCTTACTTTACATCTGACAGATGTTTAGCTACTGTAGCTAGCTAGATAATAATGGTTTATGACAATTGCAGTTAGTTCATTATCTAGCAGTTAATTCATTATTTGCGATTTTATACTTAGCTAGCTAGCTAAGCAACTAGGCAGTTATTAAAGACACTCACTCGGTAACTTACCATACTTTTCTGACCAACAAGACATTACTTTAGCCAACCTCAGCCACTCCTTACCTACTCCCGTCTATAGGTCTCCTTCTATGTTCAAAACGATATGGCTGTAGTCCAGTGCTTCATTGTCAAAAGAAGCCCACTCGCACACTGCCATCTGGTGCAGCCAGGCAGTCAATGGCTCAGCGTTCCAAAAGTATTCACCTGAATCTACGTCAAGCCTGGACAACGTTCTATTTCATTTTTCTATGGTGCGCGTGCAGCCCAGAAGTATATAATCGATTATATCTCTAATTTACAATGTCAGATAAAAAAAAGTGGCAAATCAGATTCATACATATATGCACTACTCATTATTGTTTGGGGGATTTTAATGTGATTGGCAGTAATCCTTTGCAATACTTAAACCATGACTAAAAGTAATGACTCAGAATTAATATTCTGTGTTTATAATCCAAAAGGATGATGAATATTTGGTGAGTCACGTGTGTCTTGTGATTAAACTACTACTAAAATGTATTATTCATAAAACGTAGCCTTATCACTGTACTTTTCAGAATGTTGGTGGAATAAAACTGTACTTCATATAAATCCTTGACTGTTGAGATTTAGGAGAGGTGTCTGGGTGTCAACTGGGAGTACAGACTTGACTACCAGATAGTCTTGTAAAATACATTCACTTTACTCACCTATACACGTAATATGTTGTGAAATCTGTTATGAATGTATTGTAATGTTTTTAAAATGTATAACTGCCTTAATTTTGCTGGACCCCAGGAAGAGTAGCCACTGCCTTGGCAGCAGCTAATGGGGATCCATAATAAATACAAATACAAATACTCACAGACTATATCGACTACAGTATATCCATTGAGCAAATAACTGACTACAATCTTGAAAATGTTTGCTAAAGAAAATGTATTGGGGTAGTTGCTTACATTGAAGATATATTTTCAGTAAGTAAACTTAAGCATGGCCATGCTGAACATCTACAGTTAAATCGACAGTACAGTAGGTGTCTGATGCAAAGACTCAAGGGTCTCTTGGGCCTAAATTGTTGTAAAATACACAATTTACCAACAGATTATAAAAGCCCACGAAGCAGGGCCTGTAATGGTCTTGTGACGATGTCAGATATTTCCCTCCATTCTCAACACAAACGGTAGGCTACTAATTGTTTGCTACAACTATTTATATCCTATCTTAACTCTGCTATCACTAGTCCCTTCAAACGTTGTGTTTTGTTTAATAAAAGTGCAAACACCAGAGTCTGGATATCAGTGGTAACTTCACATCATTTATTTAGAAATGTTTGTATTTATTTTGTTCTACGGCCAACCTGTTCTTCTCACCACTGCTGTTGGTGAACTGGCTTCTAGCTCACGCCGGTGAAACCACAGGTTGCGAGATTCTCATTAGCCTACTTTGTTTTTTATCTTTTAGGGGGTGTAGGCCTAATCGTTGTTTATTGGAAACGCTAATGTGTATGCAAATTAATTCTTTGTTTTCATTGACGTGTTAAGTATTGGTTATTGTGACATTACATTTGTCAAGTGTGCAATAGTAGGCTATCACTGTGTATTGAGAATGTAGCCTACCTGTTTAAAAGTGTGGATAGTTTATGACACGTTTAGGGCAGATCCTTTTAGGATGGATGCCCGTTCTCCTCATTAAATGAGAGCTGTTCTTGAGGTAACATGTTGTTACTAAAATCTGAGCTATGAACTCTGAATACAGGATCCAGCAGCCTATTTAGCTGGGCTTCGAATAGGTTCAGGTGCAAAAATAGCTAATACATTTATTTAACTGTGTAAGTGATAAGACTGGATCTACAGTTTATTGTCACGATCGTCGTAATGAGTGGACCAAGGCGCAGCGTGATATGCGTACATCTTTTATTAAATTCACCACACGAACAAAACAACAAAATGAAACGTGAAGTCCTCGGTTAACAAACACAAACCTACACGGAACAAGATCCCACAAAACACAAGTGCACAACAGGCTGCCTAAGTATGGTTCCCAATCAGAGACAACAAGCAACAGCTGATTCTCGTTGCCTCTGATTGAGAACCACCCCGGCCAACATAGAAAACACATGAACTAGAAACTGAACATAGAACACAAAACATAGACCCTACACACCCTGGCTCAACATATAAGAGTCCCCAGAGCCAGGGCGTGACAGTACCCCCCCCCCCCCCCCCCCCCCCCCACCCCCAAAGGCGCGGACTGCGGCCGCGCCAACATAAACCCAACAGGGGAGGGGCCGGGTGGGCATTCCGCCTCGGAGGCGGATCCGGCTCTGGGCGTGACCACCACCCTCTAACAACCCCCCCGTAGCGCCCCTGGTCTGGTCCCGCTGGCTGGAGCTGGACTGGACATCGGTGGAGCGGATTGCTTAGGCTCCGGTGTGGAGCAGCTGACCGGTACCTGACCAGGCACCGGTGAAACAGGCATGGGCTGTGCCGGACTGACGACGCGCACCACAGGCTTGGTGCGGGGAGCAGGGACGGGCCGGACCGGGCTGGCGACGCGCACCACAGGATTGGTGCGGGGAGCAGGAACGGGCCGGACCGGGCTGACGTCGCGCACCACTGTCTTGGTGCGGGGAGCAGGAACAGGCCGGGCCGGGCTGGCGACGCGCACCATAGGCTTGGTGCGGGGAGCAAAAACAGGCCGGGCCGGGCTGGCGACGCGCACCATAGGCTTGGTGCGGGGAGCAGGAACAGGCCGGGCCGGGCTGGCGACGCGCACCATAGGCTTGGTGCAGCGAACAGGAACAGGCCGGACCGGGCTGTGGAGACGGACTGGAGGTCTGGAGCGAAGAGCAGACACAACCCGTCCTGGCTGAATGCCTATTTTTACACACTCTGTGTGAGGCATCAGTACAGGACGTACAGGGCTGTGTACTCGTACTGGCACTACAGCACGTGACACTGGCGCAGGATATCCGGGACCGAGGAGGGGTACTGGAGGCCACGAGTGTTGAGCCGGCACACTCCGTCCTGGCTGCATGCCCACCTTAGCATGACACGTGCGTGGTGCTCGCACAGGACGTACCGGACTGTGCCGGACCACTCGCGGCACAGTACGCAGCTCCGCATACCTCGGAACCTGCCCAGTCTCACGCTGCCTAGCCTGAGTACGGGGAGTTGGCTCTGCTCTACCTCTAGGCTCCGCCAACCTCCCTTCCAGCCCCCCAAACCCGGTGGCCTCCTCTCCTAATCCACAAACTCGCCCTGTAGCTGCCTCCAGCCGCCCCGTCGTCTATGCTGTGTGCCCCCCAACATTTTTTTATTGGGGGTGCCTCTCGCCTGTCCGACGACGGCCCGGTTGGCGCCGCTTCTCCTCTCCTGCCTGGGTCTCCCCCTTCATCGCCCTCCGGTAACGGACGGCCTCCTCCTCCGTTATCTGCCCCCAACCGAGGAGGACATCCACTAACGTTACCTCCGGCGTTTGCTCCTGGACACGCTGCTTGGTCCTGTATTGGTGGGATCTTCTGTCACGATCGTCGTAATGAGTGGACCAAGGCGCAGCGTGATATGCGTACATCTTTTATTAAATTCACCACACGAACAAAACAACAAAACGAAACGTGAAGTCCTCGGTTAACAAACACAAACCTACACGGAACAAGATCTCACAAAACACAAGTGCGCAACAGGCTGCCTAAGTATGGTTCCCAATCAGAGACAACAAGCAACAGCTGATTCTCGTTGCCTCTGATTGAGAACCACCCCGGCCAACATAGAAAACACATGAACTAGAAACTGAACATAGAACACAAAACATAGACCCTACACACCCTGGCTCAACATAATAATAATAATATGCCATTTAGCAGACGCTTTTATCCAAAGCGACTTACAGTCAGGCGTGCATGCATTTTTTTGTGTATGGGTGGTCCCGGGGATCAAACCCACTACCTTGGCGTTACAAGCGCCGTGCTCTACCAGCTGAGCTACAGAGGACCACGAGCCAGGGCGTGACATTTATTTACAATATACTGTAGATGATGACAAATGATGGAAACAGTTGACAGAAAATACATAACTTGGTTGCAAAATTATAAACTTACTTGGTTAATACTACAATAATTTGACTTGATCCTGTATTCAGAGTTCAGATTTTAGTATCCTCTATTCCCCACATACACACACTCTCTCCCTCTCTGTCTGCCTCTCTCTCTCCTATCTGTCTGTCTGCCTCTCTCTCTCCTATATGTCTGTCTGCCTCTCTCTCTCCTATCTGTCTGTCTGTCTGCCTCTCTCTCTCCTATCTTTCTGTCTGTCCCTCTCTCTCCCCCCTCCCTCGCTCCCCCACCTCTCTCTCCCTGTGCCTCCCTCCCTTCCCAGTCTGCATGCCAGAGTTGTCCTCCTCTGCGGGTTACATTAAATAGTAAAACGGGGCCCTGCCAGACATAAGGTATTGATGGGGTTCCAGAGTGGTCACAGGTAGAGGTGCTGTGGGGTCAGAGCCTGGGACTCATTACTTATACTCTCTGTCATCTATCTCCTCTGGTCCCGGACTGATTGCTATTATTCCCCGCGCTCTGATCCTTCCTGGTGATGAGAGTGATATAGAAGTCTGCTGTGGCCTGTGTCTGTCTGATGGAGTGGCTCTGAGCGGATCCTGATCCTTCCATTCATACCAGAGACTCACTGTACGGTAAGCCCATATCCCTTCATGTCCTCTCCCTGGCTCCACATTAACCGTGTATACAGACCTGTCCAAGGACTCTGACTCTGCTTCAATTCTCTCTCTTTCTCTCTTTCTCTCTCTCTCTCGCTCTCGCTCCTTAATCAAGTGAAGGATTGAAGCAGACACCTAAAATAAACTGTTAGAAAGATGTAACAAACACAGATTGACTGACAGGTAGGTAGTAGAGATAGGGGTGGTTTCATTAAGTACTAGTACATGTAGTAGGGGATGATTCATGCTGTTTTTCTGTGGTTCGGAGGTAATTACTTGTGTTTCTTGTTTCCTCTACTACCTGATGTTTCATATGTGTTTTCATATCGTCTATTCCCTTCACAGACTGGAGCTGTGGGGCTATGAGGTTACCTATAAGCACTGGTTGTCATACCCTGGAGCTCATTGGTGTGGAGTCTCAAACCTGTTATGACGCACATGGGAGTCTAACACACACACGTACGCATGCACACACACACACGCACACCGACATACACACATACCATGTCAGACACAAACATGCACGCACACACATGCTCTCGGACACACAGATATACGCACAGACACACACACAAGACACACACACAGACACAGACATACACACAGACATACACACAGGCACACACACCCTTAATCTGAGCTGAGGTCTCCAGGTATCTCAGTATTCTAAGTCCTCTCTCTCAGTTGATATATTATCTCAGATCTGTTCTTATCACCTGAAGTCACATCTCAGGCCTCGCTGTGGGTTGCTGGTCCATGGCCTCATCGTCCGCCCTCATCCCCCCGCTGCAGTCAATCGGTATTCAGATACGAACACAACCGGAGTCTTGACGGATAGTCACCTCAACGCCACAGCCACTGTGTCCGTGAGTTTTTTTCATCCTTCCATTTTGCTTGTGGAGGAGAGAAGAGGAGAGGAGAGGAGAGGAGAGGAGAGGAGAGGAGAGGAGAGGAGAGGAGAGGAGAGGAGAGGAGAGGAGAGGAGAGGAGAGGAGAGGAGAGGAGAGGAGAGGAGAGGAGAGGAGAGGAGAGGAGAGGAGAGGAGAGGAGAGGAGAGAGGCTCTATAATCTACCTGTCTGTGTGAGACCACAGGGTTACTCTCTGGTCAGGTTGATGTGTCATTAGAAAAATTCCTACAGGGGCCTCCACAGTGGCGCAGCGGTCTAAGGCACTGCTTCGCAGAACTTGAGGCGCCACTACAGACCCGGGTTCAATCCCAGGCAGTGTCACAACTGATCATGACCGGGAGTCCCATAGGGCGGTACACAATTGACCTAGCGTCGTCCGGGTTAGGGAAGGGTTTGGCCAGGGGGGGTGGCTTTACTTTGTTCATCGCGCTCTAGTGACTCCTTGTGGTGGGCCGGGCTCCTGCAGGCTGACCTCGGGCATCAGTTGAACAGTGTTTCCTCCGACACATTGGTTAAGCGGGCGGGTGTTAAGAAGCGTGGTTTCGGAGGACGCATGAAACGACCTTTGCCGTCGCAGTGCTGAGACAAGATCGAAATTGGGGAGAAAAATATATATTTTTAAAATCCTACAGAGAAACAGTCATTTTTCAAATGCAGCAATTCTCTTCTAATGCACATTAGTCAAAGAAAATGCAGTAATTCATCCATAATTCAGTAGTGGAGATCTGGATGTACATTTGCACAGCTTTTAGAAATACTTTAATGTAACAGACAGACCTGTCCTTGATCTTAGGTTGTTCATAGATTATTTGTTTATGTCCTGTCTTTGGAGCAAGGCATCCATTAACCAAAATACTACACCCTAGGGCGACATTTTTGTAATGGACTTTTTTTTTGCCAAGTGCCAAAATTACCATAAACCTATTTATAATCTTTCAGGGATTTAATTTGACACTTTTATTCAACAATGTGCATTTTAAAGAGGTGACTATTAACCACCCTGCAAAATTACAATAAGGTTTATGGTAATTTTTGCAAAATTAGTTTGCACTACAAAAATGCCCATAACATGCCCCAGTCACTACATACCATACATGTTAAGTGTGATATTTTACATCCAAAGAAACATTGAGATACCATGACGAATGCCAAAGTGTTTTCCAATAATCTTCTGCCTTACATTTCTATCACTTCCGTAGCCATAAACACACTCATTAATCATGATATACACATCAGGGGACCCTAGTACAGAGAGCAATTCAGACTTACTATCTCCTCACAGCCATACCTGCGTCCCAAATGGCACCCTATTCCCTACATAGTGCACTACTTTCGACCAGGGCCCATAGTGGGACAAAGCATTTAAAGTAGTGCACTATGTAGGGAATAGGGTGCCATTTGGGACACAGTCAATATTTCACTCCTCTAACAACTGATTAGGCCCACATGCCTGTAGAGAGCAGACAGAATAGAACATTCATATCATACCGCCTTTCAATATCAGACCGGTACGATTGTATCGCCAGTATAGTGGAGAAGTAGAGAAATATGAACAGATATATGTCAGAAAAATGTGAGGTGAATAGTAAATAGTTAACAGCTTTTGTATGGCAAGATCTGTATTTTCAAAAAGGACTGGGGTTATATGGAAGAAGAATGCTTTCCTGCGCTTACATTTCAATGGTTAGATTGTCTAGCCCTTTCCTGCAGTCAAATGACCTAGTGGCCTCATGGGTGGAATGTTATTCATATTTTTCATAATTTCATAATTAATGAACATTGTAAAAAAAGAAAATAATAATAATCTGAAAATCCGGTGTTTCTATGTTAAACAGTTTTGTTATATTTCAGTCTTCTGTGATGTACTGTATATAAAGAGTAATATTGGGATGCAAACTCAAAATGGAATACATTTCAACTCTATATCTGACATGGTACAGGTGTCTTATTTTTTAAAGACCATAACCATGTGTGTGAGGTGTATACTTTGTTTGAAAGTAGATTTATTTAAGTCTACCAAGAAACCCTCTGTGTGACCCTGATTTAGCCCACTGCAATAATTAAACCGTTTTTAATAGAGAAACACAATGCTACAGGACAGAACAAAACTTCTGTTTGATTATCTTGTACCTACTTTGGCTTGACCTGATAAAAACAAATGTTCATATAACTCCTAACTACCGTTGTTCAGTCTTACCCTCTTCCCAACTCTCTTCATCACATTCAATCAGAATTGTTCTGATGATAGTCTTTTGTTTTGCTCCAAAAGCCGATGGAATGCTAACCTGATAAATGTGTGGTGTTTCGTGGTATTTTGTTTTACAACGCTTGGGACAGACTTACATATACAGAGTAATGAAGTGCCCAGGATATCTCACTGAGAACTGTGTTTAATATAATCATTTTCAATCTCAGTCACAGCAGAACTTAATGTCAGCCACATTTAACGAAAAAGAATAGTCCATCACAATAGTCCAACTTGCAGGTGTCTGATCGTTCTGTAACAGTTTGAAAGGTTGATATTATGAATGACTCGAACAAATCTCTTTTGGTATCACTTAACCGGTGCATAACATTGAGTTCTGTAAAAACATTGCACTGCCTTACTGCCAAACGTTGCCTTTCTGCCAAAATAGACTTGGCAATATTACTGCTATTTGATGAGGGAAGGATAGCTTTGAATAATATCACAGTTCTGGCATGCATATTAATTCATTAATAGTTAGATATCAATAATGAATACAGTGCTTTTCATATTCATATTCATCTGTACGAAACAGGTACAACAGACTGTTCTTTTTTTCATCACAAACAGCTTTGAAATGGCCCTAAAATCACCAGGTATATTTTCCCTGTGTCATCATGGCTGCGTTTAGAAAGGCAGCCCAAATCCTCATATTTTTGGTCTTTTGACCAATCAGATCAGCTCTGAAAAAGAGCTGATGTGAAAAGATCTGATGTGATTGGTCAAAAGACCAATTAGTGGAAAAAACATCAGAATTGGCCTGTCTGTGTGAAAGCAGCCCATGTCTGTTACATCTGTCATGGGATGTCAATTAGAAAGCAGATTTAACATCCATTAGGCAGGAAATGTGCCATGACAAAACGTTTTTAAAGTATAATCTCATAGTACTGTTGTCACTCCCGCTGTACAGCTGATGAGAGTGTCTTGTTAAAGGGGTAATCTGTAGTTCAAACAATAACAAAGCTGTCACTCGCAACTAGAATTGGTAAAAAGATGAGAGATGGGTCTGGATTCATGTAACCACTCTCAAATTCAGAGACCGTTCATGATATCAAAATTATAGTTGTGACCATCTTCTGAGGCTATACAGTGTTGGTGTTAGTTTACAAGTACATTGTTTACAAACAATGGAGTAAAACAAGCTTATATTTCGGGTTCTGATGGGGTATGGCAGTTGAACTAAGCTCATGAAGCATTTACAAGGTATATTCTTCAAGAATTAATGGGCAATTTCCGATTGCCGCTTTAAGTGTATTCTAATGGCATTGTCTATGAGGTCGACAGGAGTGGTTACAGAGGTTCAAAAGGTTGTTCAGTTCAAAGCCACCCATGGTTTTGCGGCATTCGTTTTTGGTGACCATGTGACCTGACCAGGAAACACTCTGGGTCCTACTAATGTGTTGTCACTAGTTACCACAGCCACAAAGTCAAAATTGGCTGTAGCATAAAAATTCATGAAAACAAAAATGTAAGGTTAGGGTTAGGCATTAGGTTAGCAGTGGGGTTAAGTAGGATTAAGGTTAGGATTAGGTGTAAAGTCGGATTTTATGAAAATAAATTGTAGAAATTGGAGGGGTTTAGTCATTTGTGGCTATGGTAACTAGTAACGACCCTACTTATGGGCTCAGAGTTTTTCACCTACAGTCCATGTATACTAAAGTCTATTTTAAATTGTAATAATAACGATGGGGCATAACACTGTTGTCAAATGACTTATACTGCAGTAAATACAGGTTATAAGCTGTAATTCTAATCATTAGTATTTCATTTACATTATTTGGTCATTATTAAATTGCTCCAGGCACGGACTCTTAGTTGTCCATGGATGTCAAGTACCATTGCTCAGTGTAGTCTTGAAAACCCAACCCTAGTCAACAGTGACTAGGTTATGGTTTCAATGATGGACTCTTTTGGAATACAGGAACTACGGCACTGCCTCCGTTACTACTTTATCCACTTGAATAAAATACGAAATAGTAGCTAGCAAGATGGAGATTGCAGAGGTTATTTTTAATGAGTGCATTTCGCTACCTTCACTAAAACCACAGCAAAGGTTTTGACTGCAAACTTTGATTTTGAATGGTCATGTTCTGGCATGTCTGCCTCGTGATTTGTTGAGTTGTCTGTCTGAAGAGGACCCGCCCTGGATCGAAGTTGCCAAAAGTCCATCATTGAAACCAGACCATAGTCACTGTTGCCTAGGGTTGGGTTTTGGAGACTATGCCCAGTGTGACACCCTTAGGCCTGGCCATGCTCCCTGCACAGCCATTTACAGAAGGATACGCAGTGAAACATTCACATGATGAACACTCGCTGATGCTTTTAGACTGTTGCCAACACTGCATCCCAAATGGCACCCTATTCCGTATTTATTGCACTACTTTTGACCAGGGCTCTGGTCAAATGTAGTGCACCATATAGGGCAGTATTTCCCAACTCCAGTCCTCCAGTACCCCCAACAGCACACATGTTGTAGCCCCGGACAAGCACACCTGATTCAACTTGTCAACTAATCATCAAGCCCTCAATGAGTTGAATCAGGTGAGTTTGTCCGAGGCTACAACAAAAATGTGTGCTGTTGGGGGTACTGGAGGACTGGAGATGGGAAACACTGCTATAGGGACTAGGGTGTCATTTGGGACTCACATAGATTGTCAAATGGACAGTTAACACTTCATTATTCAGGACCCATCGGCACTGCTTGCTAATGACTTCAGCACTCAGATTTGACAGCGGTGTGACAGTTCAACTCTCTTCCCTTGCTAATTTAACTAATGCACACATTTTTACCTCTCACATACACACACACACACACACACACACACACACACACACACACACACACACACACACACACACACACACACACACACACACACACACACACACACACACACACACACACACACACACACACACACATTCACTCACATTCACACATACAGAAACACACACATGCACTCACATTCACACATACAGAAACACACACATGCACTCACATTCACACATACAGAACCCCCCCCCACACACACACACACACACACACGCCAACAAAACCCACTTCAATGTGTATAAACTAATTATTCTCATTCTATCACTCGCCTCACTCTCCTGACAGATGGAGCAAAGCTTTTTCGCCACTCTTAATGGATTCCATTTTCTCATTACTTAACAGCAATGCTTTTCCTGCACGCATGCTAAAAGCTTGATCTTTAGCAAACAATGAGCTTTCTAACCTTTGCCTGTCGACTCTGTCAGGTCCCAGCACATTAAAGGAGTTGAGTGTGAGCCACATGGTGAGGCTGACATGACGAGAGCTCACACTGTTTACAAATCCTCATCGGCATGTCAGGCCTCTATGGCAGGCCACGCCAAGCAGGAGACAAGCGACATACAGAGAGAGGGAAAAAGACAGAGAGGAGAGAGAAAACAGAGAGAGGAGAGAGAAAACAGAGAGAGGAGTAAATTGGCCTCACATGATTTTGCCCACTTGTGTTGATACTGTACTTTGAAGTTTAATGTGTGTGTTGTCAACATACAGTATATCACTGGGTATAAATTCCTTTTATGTACTCTACATTTTCCCGCAATACCTCATATGTACATTTACAGCCTTTATTGTTCTCACTACAGTCATGGTTTATTGATTTATACTCCATTGGCAAGTCATTGACAGCCAGATATCTCTCCTTTAAGAGTTTTGCGAGTTTCTTCACGTAAATGAGATGGTACTGTATGTAATTTACTTCAATATCTAAATAGAATGCATAAATAGACCGTAGTCACTGCAGAGCAGAATGAGTCCACCTGCATTCTCGCTTCGTAATAAATCATATATACTATAAGCCTATCTGAGGTAGAATCCTCCCCTCTATGTTGAGAGAGAGAAGCTTCAGAGAGGAGAACACCCTCCCGTTGCTTCCCAGTCCATTTTATCCACACAAAATGAAATATAGAACTGGGGAATGTTTCCGAGATGGATAGAAAAGTGGCAGAGAGCAAGAGAGGAAAAAAGAGAGAGAAAGAGAGAGAGTGGGTGGGGTAGAGAGAGAGAGAAAGAGAGGGGGAGAAGAGAAGATGAGGGTAGAGTCCCGTCCATTTCTTTTAAAAGCTTACTCTTCCGCTCTTTTCCTGCTCTCCCTCTCTTCCGGTGATAGTGCATTTAACATGGCGTCAGGAAAACAAAAGGCCCCAGACTTTGATCTCTGGCCGCCGCTGGACACCGTGGCGTTCCACTTGCTCTGTGTGTTGCGTCAGTTCATCTCCACGGAAACCTGCACGGGAGAAATCACTGTTCATCAGACTGCCGGGCTACATAGGGTTTAACTTTCAAATCGGAACCTCCGTACTGCCGACTCTGTGAATTAACCTGCCTTTGCTTCTTATTCTCTACGGCCTCAGGCTGCTCCGCTCACCAGATTGAAAACGTTGTCTGAAACGCCCTTTGCCACCACCATTTGATGCCGCCGAGGTCCAATGGTCAACCGACGCTCCATGTCCAATCAGAACCATCACCAATGGCTGATTGGTTGAGGGTAGTGGTGCTCGCATGAGGCCTTTTCATGAACATTTCAGCAGGAAAATCAATGTGGATGCCGGGGCCAGGGAAAGGACACGCTGGGAACATCAGAATATTCCCGGCTTTTCTCAGAATACAAACCACAGACATGACTGGGTTATAATTTTTTCTTTGAAATTGTAGCATCTTTGTCCAACAGAGTTTGTGTCTGTGAGCGTTTGGTTAGTTTACACCATTTTTCGAAATGTCTGTTACAAAATGTAACCAACCGTTCCCCCACCTCCCGAACAATGGTGCAAACGTAGAGATAAGGTAAAAGCTTCGGTAATACTTTGAGTTGCTCTTACAGTATGATGTAATTAGTACAGTAACAGCATTGTTATTACATAGTACTTTAGTCATAGAGTACTAGAGTATTGGACTTCCTATTGTGAGATAGTCTTTAGCAAAGGATGTGTGATTGTACACTAATGGGAGGTGCACTGCCCAGCCCCTCTCTTGACTAACACCACCACCCTGGCTGCCCTCTTAGCCTCAATTCGTCGGGGCATGGACTCTGCAAGGTGTCGAAAGCGTTCCACAGGGATGCTGGCCCATGTTGACTCCAATGCTTCCCACAGTTGTGTCAAGTTGGCTGGATGTCCTTCGGGGTTGGCTGGATGTCCTTCGGGTGGTGGACCATTCTTGATACACATGGGAAACTGTTGAGTGTGAAAAACCCAGCTGCGTTGCAGTTCTAGTAGGTGCGCCTGGCACCTACCATACCCCGTTCAAAGGCACTTAAATCTTTTGTCTTGCCAATTCACCCTCTGATTGGCACACATACACAATCCATGTCTCAATTGTCTCAAGGCATATAAATCCTTATTTAACCTGTCTCCTCCCCTTCATCTACACTGATTTACATGGATTTAACAAGTGACATCAATAAGGGATCATAGCTTTCACCTGGAATCACCTGGTCAGTCTATGTCATGGAAAGAGCAGGTGTCCTTAATGTTTTGAACACTCAGTGTATTTACATTTTAGCCATTTAGCAGACACTCTTATCCAAAACGACTTACAGTTAGTGCACTCATCTTAAGGTAGCTACGAGAGTCAACCACATATCACAGTCATATTAAGTATATTTTCCTCAATAAAATAAAATAAAATAAAATGTTATTTGTCATATGCTTTGTAAGCAACAGGTGTAGACTAACAGTGAAATGCTTACTTACGGGCCCTTCCAAACAATGCAGAGAGAAAGAAAATAGAGAAATAATAGAAAAGTAAAACACGTGATAATAAAAGTTATAATAAATACACGATGAGTAACAATAACTTGGCTATATACACGGGGTACCAGTACCGAGTCAATGTGCAGGGGTAAGAGGTAATTGAGGTAGATATGTACATTTAACCAGGAATAAAGCGACAGATAATAAGCGGTAGCAGCAGCGTATGTGATGAGACAAAAAAGTTAATGCAAAAAGGGTCAATGCAGATAGGCCAGGTAGCTATTTGTTTAACTATTTAACTAACTATTTAGCAGTCTTTTGGCTTTGGTGTAGAAGCTGTTCAGGGTCCCGTTGGTTCCAGACTTGGTGCATCGGTACCGCTTGCCGTGCGGTAGCAGAGAGAATTCCGGTGACTTTCCCAGACTTTGCAGGTTTTCTAGAAATCCCAGTTGGAAGATTCCCGGAATGAGAAGGGAATAAGCAGGAAATCCAGAATCCTCCAACCAGGATTTTGGAAAACGTGGGAATTTTGGCAAAGTTGCCAGAATTTTGCAACCCTAGTTGCAATGCATTCTCTGTAAGGCATCAAACACTCTTTTTATTCCATCTGTGTAGAGCTGGCTCTGTGTTCATTTGTGGATTTGTGCTTTGTAGTGTCCTGCTGACAAATATCATCTAGATCCTCTGTCATCGGTTTTCTTTCTCTTCAACAATAGCCTTCCACCACACCCTGGCTTAAGTGGATTTCTGCCTTTTTCAGCGCAGACTTGATTTCTGGAAAAAAAATCTATATGGAAAATCTTTCCAATTCAATCAAATTGAATAAATTGGTTGTTATTTTACACTGTATAGTGTATCAGGCAGCTTCGGCTCTCTCTGCCTGAGTGAGAGTCTGAAGACGCTAGGGTAGCTGCTCTGACTGCCTGCCTTTGTAGGTCTGATGCTAAATTGACTTCATATGCTTCTGAAATCACTGAGGGAATGATTGATGAGCTTGGACAGTGTACAAAAAGAAATATAACGTTGTTTTTCTTCTTATTTTTTAGAAATTAAAGCAATCCTGTGTTTATGGCCCTGGGGACCGCTGCTTGCGCGTTTCCGATCTAACATGAGGGAGGACAGATGACTTCGGACTGTTGGGGTGAAGGAAATGAAGGAAACTCACAGGTGCACATTGGGCAGACCGACCGTAGCCATAGAAACAGCAAAAAAAGAAATACATGTATTTGGCCCCAAAGCAGCTGGCCAAGTCTACCCTTCAACATGTTTGAAAGGGACCAATAAGAGGCAAAATACTTCTTCACCCCACAGCAGATGATGTTAAAATTGTAATATTGCCTTTATACACATAGTGCCCCTGAGGATGAAGTAAGGAAGAAGAAGAAGCTTGGGGACCCTTCCATGAATGCATCATCGGTAGCCTCTAGTGCTAGTTAGAAGGGCGAAATAACCCTCCATAGGACAGGGGCGCTAGAGTGTGTCATTATTACCATAAATGCATCATGGGAAGCTCTTAACGAGGAGGGCAAGCAAGAGAGAGAACCAACCCCACAGGAAAGTTACGCTAGACTCTCTGTCATTATTACCATCGATGCGTCATTAGTAACTAGCAAGCGAGGAGGGTCGAGATTGAAAAACCTCCCTCAGGACAGGGGCGCTAGGAGTTTCCTTTCCTCAAATGAACTCAGGATAAATAAGAGAAATGAACTAGTGGGGACAGAAGGCTCTGTAATCAGAGCAGGAAAGGAGAGGAGAGGAAAGGAAAGAGGAGAGGAGAGGAAAGAGGAGAGGAGAGGAGAGGAGAGGAGAGGAGAGGAGAGGAGAGGAGAGGAGAGGAGAGGAGAGGAGAGGAGAGGAGAGGAGAGGAGAGGAGAGGAGAGGAGAGGAGAGGAGAGGAGAGGAGAGGAGAGGAGAGGAGAGGAGAGGAGAGGAGAGGAGAGGAGAGGAGAGGAGGAGAAGAGACGAGGAAAGATGAGGGGAGGAGAAGAGGCGAGGAAAGAGGAGGGAGGAGAAGAGGAGAGGAAATAGGATGGGAGGAGAAGAGGAGAGAAAAGAGGAGAAGAGGAGAGGAGGGGAGGAGAAGAGGAGGGGAAAGAGAAGGGGAGGAGAGGAGGGGAGGAGAGGAGGAGGGGAGGAGAAGAGGCGAGGAAAGAGGAGGGGAGGAGAAGAGGAGGGGAGGAGAAGAGGCGAGGAAAGAGGAGGGGAGGAGAGGAAAGAGGAGAAGAGGAGAGGAAAGAGGAGGGGAAAGAGGAGGGGAGGAGAAGAGGAGGGGAAAGAGGAGGGGAGGAGAAGAGGAGAGGCCCATCAACTCTCCAGAACGTTTATAGAGTCATACACTCCTCCGTATTCACAGTCAGTCGCCGCACAGTGGCGACAGCCCTGTTGCACCCCGGCCCCCACCTCCCCCTGAGAGAGCATGACAACACGTCTACTAAAAGGCCTAGTAAAGTGAGCTGGTGCATAGCAATACACACATGGGCCCCCTGGAGAGGAGACTGCACTGCTACTTTTTATGCATTTGCGTCAACAGAAGAAAAAGTGAGACTAGATGTAAAAGGACATTGTTAGAGGTCTGAACATAGAGCTGTACTCAGCATTCACAGTGTTAACATCAAGGGGCTGAGTTTCAAGTAAACTTTACATTTATTGCTCTTATACTCTGTTACCAAGTAATGGTAGTTACAATGTGTTACCCTTTTTATTTAACAGTGATGGTTTGTATCTCATAGAGACTTCTTCCATTTATCTACAGAGGATCTGGATGTATCAGACAGTTCGGACTCTTTCCTCTTTCAGTAGCTTCTCAAGGTCACCCAGTAGACTGTGAACACAATACAGCGAGTTGCAGAGATGTCAGAACCAGGGGGGTGTGCATTGACATGTGACTGAGACTGCCTCCAGTGTGGACACATACTAGGACTACCAGGACTTCTCTATCCCCCTACTCTTTGATCCTGGTCGGGGGCATACTGCCACTGATGTGTACTACAGCTCCTATCACCATATAGAGGTGTCTATTTATAAGCAGGAAGTCGTGGACCAAAAATGTAATGTATTCCAATGCAGCAGGGGTTCATCCATTGTTTGTTGGTTTTTATCTGCCAGTATGAACACTAGGTATGCTTTACATTTGTGTCTTACTTATCATTACCATTGCAAGCAGCTGAAGGGACACACTAAACATAAACAGTAGATTTGTTTTTCATCTTGGCACATGGCGAAAGAACTGACGTTGAACGCAATGAGAGATAACACCATGAGGAATGTGTAACCTGTTGGTGTGAGTGGAAACGTAACATACTTTGGAAAAAGTAATATTTCAAGCAAAGTGCTCCTGACGTGCTGGTTGTTTGTATACATACTCCTGTAACTTGTGTAAAATATTCTAAACAATACTGAAACTTAAATCCTCACTGCTTAAAAATAGTATTTGGGGAGTGTAAGTCGGTGTGTGCTATTGCAATTCCCTTCACCTTATATTCACCATATATTTATTATATATTTACATAATAGCCTAACCCTATGCGCACTGGTCCATAATATATTTCCAATATACACTGAGTGTACAAAACATTAGGAACAAACTCCTAATATTCCGTTGCCTCCCCTTTTGCCCTCAGAACAGCCTCAGGGCATGGACTCTACAAGGTGTCGAAAGCGTTGCACAGGGATGCTGGCCCATGTTGACTCCAATGCTTCCCACAGTTGTGTCACGTTAGCTGAAAGTCCTTTGGGAGGGGGACCATTCTTGATACACACAGGAAACTGTTGAGTGTGAAAAACCCAGCAGCATTGCAGTTCTTGATACATTCAAACTGGTGCGCCTGGCACCTACTAACATACCCTAACATACCCAGTTCAAAGGCACTTAAATCACCCTCTGAATGGTACACATACACAATCCATGTCTCAATTGTCTCAAGGCTTCAACATCCTTTAACCTGTCTCCTCCCCTTCATCTACACTGATTGAAGTGGATTTAACAAGTGACATCAATAAGGGATCATAGCTTCACCTGGATTCACCTGGTCAGTCTATGTCATGGAAAGAGCAGGTGTTCTTAATGTTTTGTACACTCAGTGTATACCAATTCATATATTCACCATATATTCACCATATATTCATCATCTATTCACCATTCCTGCTCAGTATTACCTCCTCTCTTTCCAAAATCTGTCGCTGGCATCTGCCTGCCAGGCTGCATCCACAGATCCTCTTTACTTGATCACAACCTTGTGATTACTGTTATAATACACAAACCATCTCTTCTGGCCCACGTACTGTGCTCTCATCCGCAGATAATGGGAGAATTGATATGTCTGCTGTGGAAAACGAATGCATAAAGACTGACAGCTTCTATTTAGCAGTTCGTCACACACATGGGCCATGATTAGGCTTTTCATTATCACACACTATCCTATTCCCCCCATATCGGCAACAGCATAGGCAACAAGAGAAGACATCCGCTAATTGCAATGTTTGGGCTGTTTGTCAGATGTCTCTTTCCGTTGGTACACAACCTCAATCAGCAAATCAGCACGTAACGATGAGATGGAAGATTTCCCTTCTCTGCAGAAAGATCCTACACCGTCTCCAACAAAATGGTTGCCAATGAAATGGTTGCAGTCCTATGTATGAAGGTTTTTTTTCTCAAGGAAATATACTACATCACCAAAAGTATGCGGACACCTGCTCGTCGAACATCTCATTCCAAAATCATGGGCATTAATATGGAATTGGTCCCCCCCTTTGCTGCCATATCAGCCTCCACTCTTCTGGGAAGGCTTTCCACTAGATGTTGCAACATTGCTGGGGGGACTTGCTTCCATTCAGCCACAAGAGCAATTGTGAGGTTGGGCACTGATGTTGGGCGATTAGGCGTGGCTCGCAGTCGGCGTTCCAATTCATCCCAAAGGTGTTCGATGGGGTTGAGGTCAGGGCTCTGTGCAGGCCAGTTAAATTCTTCCACACCAATCTCGACAAACGATTTCTGTATGGACCTTGCTTTGTGCACGGGGGCATTAATAATAATAATAATATGCCATTTAGCAGCATTGTCATGCTGAAACAGGAAAGGGCCTTCCCCAAACTGTTGCCACAAAGCTGGAAGCACAGAATCGTCTAGAATGTCATTGTATGCTGTAGCGTTAAGATTTCCCTTCAATGGAACTAAGGGGCCTAGCCCAAACCATCAATAACAGCCCCAGACCATTAGTCCTCCTCCAACAAACTTTATAGTTGATATTATGCATTGGGGCAGTTAGCGTTCTCCTGGCATCCGCCAAACCCAGATTCATCACTCCAGAGAACAGGTTTCCACTGCTCCAGAGTCCAATGGCTGCGAGCTTTACACCGCTCTAGCTGACGCTTGGCATTGCGCATGGTGATCTTAGGCTTGTGTGTGGCTGCTCGGCCATGGAAACCCATTTCATGAAGCTCCCGACGAACAATTATTGTGCTGACGTTGCGTCCAGAGGCAGTTTGGAACTCGGTAGTGAGTGATGCAACCGAGTACAGACAATTTTTATGCGCTATGCACTTCAGCACTCGGCGGTCCTGTTCTGTAAGTTTGTTTGGCCTACCACTTCACGGCTGAGCAGTTGTTGCTCCTGGACGTTTCCACTTCACAATAACAACACTTACTGTTAACCAGGGCAGCTCTAGCAGCGCAGACATATGACGAACTGACTTGTTGGAAAGGTGGCATCCAATGACGGTGTCACATTGAAAGTCACTGAGCTCTTCAGTACGTGCCATTCTACTGACAATGTTTGTCTATGGAGATTGCATGGCTATGTGCTTGATGTTGTACACCTGTCAGCAACGGGTGTGGCTGAAATAGCCGAATCCACTAATTTGAAGGGGTGTCCACATACTGTTGTGTATATACAGTGGGGGAAAAAAGTATTTAGTCAGCCACCAATTGTGCAAGTTCTCCCACTTAAAAAGATGAGAGAGGCCTGTAATTTTCATCATAGGTACATGTCAACTATGACAGACAAATTGAGAAAAAAAATCCAGAGAATCACATTGTAGGATTTTTTATGAATTTATTTGCAAATTATGGTGGAAAATAAGTATTTGGTCACTTACAAACAAGCAAGATTTCTGGCTCTCACAGACCTTCTTTAAGAGGCTCCTCTGTCCTCCACTCGTTACCTGTATTAATGGCACCTGTTTGAACTTGTTATCAGTATAAAAGACACCTGTCCACAACCTCAAACAGTCACACTCCAAACACCACTATGGCCAAGACCAAAGAGCTGTCAAAGGACACCAGAAACAAAATTGTAGACCTGCACCAGGCTGGGAAGACTGAATCTGCAATAGGTAAGCAGCTTGGTTTGAAGAAATCAACTGTGGGAGCAATTATTAGGAAATGGAAGACATACAAGACCACTGATAATCACCCTCGATCTGGGGCTCCACGCAAGATCTCACCCCGTGGGGTCAAAATGATCACAAGAACGGTGAGCAAAAATCCCAGAACCACACGGGGGGACCTAGTGAATGACCTGCAGAGAGCTGGGACCAAAGTAACAAAGCCTACCATCAGTAACACACTACGCCGCCAGGGACTTAAATCCTGCAGTGCCAGACGTGTCCCCCTGCTTAAGCCAGTACATGTCCAGGCCCGTCTGAAGTTTGCTAGAGTGCATTTGGATGATCCAGAAGAGGATTGGGAGAATGTCATATGGTCAGATTAAACCAAAATAGAACTTTTTGGTAAAAACTCAACTCGTCGTGTTTGGAGGACAAAGAATGCTGAGTTGCATCCAAAGAACACATTTTACATTTACATTTTAGTCATTTAGCAGACGCTCTTATCCAGAGCGACTTACAGTTAGTGAGTGCATACATTATTTTTATTTTTCATACTGGCCCCCCGTGGGAAATGAACCCACAACCCTGGCGTTGCAAACGCCATGCTCTACCAACTGAGCTACATCCCTGCCGGCCATTCCCTCCCCTACCCTGGACGACGCTGGGCCAATTGTGCGCCGCCCCATGGGTCTCCCGGTCACGGCCAGCTACGACAGAGCCTGGATTCGAACCAGGATCTCTAGTGGCACAGCTAGTACTGCGGTGCAGTGCCTTAGACCACTGCGCCACTGTGAAGCATGGGGGTGGAAAAACATCATGCTTTGGGGCTGTTTTTTTGCAAAGGGACCAGGACGACTGATCCGTGTAAAGGAATGAATGAATGGGGCCATGTATCGTGAGATTTTGAGTGAAAACCTCCTTCCATCAGCAAGGGCATTGAAGATGAAACGTGGCTGGGTCTTTCAGCATGACAATGATCCCAAACACACCGCCCGGGCAACGAAGGAGTGGCTTCGTAAGAAGCATTTCAAGGTCCTGGAGTGGCCTAGCCAGTCTCCAGATCTCAACCCCATAGAAAATCTTTGGAGGGAGTTGAAAGTCCGTGTTGCCCAGCGACAGCCCCAAAACATCACTGCTCTAGAGGAGATCTGCATGGAGGAATGGGCCAAAATACCAGCAACAGTGTGTGAAAACCTTGTGAAGACTTACAGAAAATGTTTGACCTGTGTCATTGCATTTACATTTTTTACATTTTAGTCATTTAGCAGACGCTCTTATCCAGAGCGACTTACAGGAGCAATTAGGGTTAAGTGCCTTGCTCAAGGGCACATCGACAGATTTTTCACATAGTCGGCTCGGGGATTAGAACCAGCGACCTTTCGGTTACTGGCACTACGCTCTTAACCACTAAGCTACCTGCCGCCCCATCATTGCCAACAAAGGGTATATAACAAAGTATTGAGAAACTTTTGTTATTGACCAAATACTTATTTTCCACCATAATTTGCAAATAAATTCATTAAAAATCCTACAATGTGATTTTCTGGATTTTTTTTCCTCATTTTGTCTGTCATAGTTGACGTGTACCTATGATGAAAATTACAGGCCTCTCTCATCTTTTTAAGTGGGAGAACTTGCACAATTGGTGGCTGACTAAATACTTTTTTTCCCCACTGTATATGAAATGGGAATCAAAGCGTCAGGGCATAATCATCAAACATGGAATGTGACTCCAAAGTATTTTTTCATCAGACCCGCCACAGAGTCCCAGATGTTTGTTACCAATCTCCAAATGCAGATTTTCTGTTTCACCATTGATTCCCGTGGCCAGTCCGTGTTACGTCTGGAATTAATAAAGAAGATCATGTGATCGAATGCCCAGTCACAATTTTAGGAGGAGATGAATACTTGCTATGGTTGCCAAAGAAAATAATTTTCAAGAGAAGGCATCATCTTCAAAAAGCATTGAAATGTACACGATAATTCTATTTAGGAACAATGTTTTTTGATGCCCAATGTAATGCACCACTGATTGTCCTGAGCTATGAAATTCATTACAATATAACATGAAGGAATTACTGCTTGACTTCCATCATTATATTCTTGGAGCAAAATAAAAGAGAACAATTCTTTTATTTTGGCGTAATTGATAATAAAAGTCGATCAGCCAGTAGTTACCACTTTAAGTTTAGAGACATTGGGTACTACAGATGTATGATCTTAATTTGATCACCCTGTTGCAGAATAACTTTACTGCAATGGAGGAAATGTACAACTTGTAGTGCATTCATGGTTTAAAAAGGCTTCTGAAGTTTGTAATTTCTCTTACAAAAAATGCATCAATTATAATCCACATAATAATTCACATTTCCTGTTGCTGCAGGATTATTTTCCTGCTGTAGCAAACTGGCTCAGATCCTACATCTGTAGCTGTTACAAAAACAAAGATAACCACATAAGTCAGAAGGAGAAGCTAGATATTCTCCACAGTGTTCTGGTTGAAAATGTATACATTTGTTGGACAATCTATATTTCATAATCATGGAGAATACCTTGAGGTAAACTTGTAAACTTGGCCCTCATTTCCTCTGCATTGGGCAGCGTATAGCACAATCAACATTGTTTCTTTTTTATAACACGTTAAGATTTGCCTTACTACCATACATCACGTGATCATTACCTCATAGACTGCAGTGGTCTAGTAACATTACATATTTTCTGAGTGTCAGATATTTCAGAATAGTCAGCATAAGTCCTGACATTCTCGCTCAGCCAGACATGATTTGTAAGTTAACAAGCTGTTTTGCAGGTTAATAATTCAGAGCTCTCCCAGCTGCAAAGGGCTGTAGTCTGGAGTGGACGTGTTTCATTATAATTGTGGGGACCAGAAGTCCCCACAAGAATAGTAAATTAACAAAAATTTGACAAACTGTTAGTCCCCACAAGGTCAAATGCTATTTTTAGGGGGTTTAGGGTTAAGAGCTAGGGTTAGTTTTAGGAGTAGGGTAAGGAGGTAGGGCTAGGTTTAAGGTTAGGGTTAAGGTTAAGGTTAGGTTTTTGAGTTAAGGTTAGGGTTAAGGTTAGGGTTAGAGGTTAGGGAAAATAGGATTTTGAATGGGACTGAATTGTGTGTCCCCACAAGGTCAGTTATACAAGACTGTTTTTGCGTGTGTGTGTGCGTGTGTGTACGTGCGTGTGCTTGTCTGTGTCTCTGCATGTGTGTTCAATTTCTAGGATCATGGGCAACATAGGAGAATATTGATGCCTCCCTACAACTAATTAACTTCTATACCGTAAACATACATACAAAAAAGTCAAAAACTTTCCCCCCACCCAAAACAATATCCTCCTGTGACATCAAGGTAGCAGTACATGGGCCGATAGGCCCTGGTCAAAGTATTACACTATATAGGGAATAGGGTGCATTTGTGATCTCCTTCCCCAGAGAAGATGCCATGCACCCTGAGCCCTGAGGACACAATGCAGGGTGGGAAGAAGGGGGACAGAACAGAACATGGTTTAGATGTTCTCTGAGGTTTCTTAGAAACGCGATAGGGCTGGCAAACATGTGCCCAACAATCAAGTCCCCCCTCCTTACCCCACTTTCAAAGTAAAAAACTACTGGGGTGAACTAAGAGGATGAATTCCAGAGGAACATCATGTTTTGGGAATTCTGAGTGGCACCAGCAGTCAAAAGTAGTGCACTATATAGGGAATAGGGTGTCATTTGGGATGCTGCCCTGCTCTTTCACAGGAGTTTGGAAAGAGTCAGTGACAATGTTCTCGAAAGATAAGGTTACTCATACGTACAGGGCAAAATGGGTTGACGGCACGTAATCTACTAGAGTTTGGACTGGTAATAACACTGTAGTACTACTGTACATAGGGTATTCAATCAAAGAACACCATAAATGGCCCCAGCTATGCCCTGGTTCACACTGTGGGTTAATGTCATAACATAACAGCGCGCAATAAAGAATCGCTGTGTGGTCATTTCTCTGCGTACTCTATAACACTAAACAAATGAATCACTGAAATAACTTTAACCACTAGATAATTACCACTGCAGTAAAAACACCCCATGGTGGGAGAATGTCAAATGGTGACGGAAATGGTGGACTGTGTGACGTTGTGTGTGTGTCTGTGTGAGTGTGTGTGTGTGTAATGCTGAGTGTGTGTGTATTTCCTTTAGCCCTGTTTGAGAAACTAAGACCAACAATAGGGACTTTCATTAAAGTTTGGACGACACCACACCCCTCCGGTTGATGATAATCTGCACTTCTCTAATGTAATATATTACCCTGTAGAAGCTCTAAGTACTGAGTACTGAGCTGCTTCTTT
The DNA here is from genome assembly GCF_964263955.1 of Coregonus lavaretus. Lineage (NCBI taxonomy): Eukaryota > Metazoa > Chordata > Actinopteri > Salmoniformes > Salmonidae > Coregonus > Coregonus lavaretus. The sequence goes on from NC_139994.1 coordinate 13,540,133, forward strand.
ATTATGCATTCATTAAAGGCCCAATGCAATCGTTTTTTATATCAATATCAAATAATTTCCAGCCTACAATTAAGATTTCCATTAAAACGGGCAAAAATACATTTTTAGCAAAAAACTATTTGATAAGCAAGAATTTTGCTAGGACTGTCTGGGAGTGGTCTGAGTGGGGAGGGGAAAACTGAGAACTAGCTGTTATTGGCAGAGAGGCTTGGAACTCACTTTGTTATTGGTCTATTAACCAATTTACCGCATGGTGATGTCACTATCGAAAGTCGAAACTCCCGCCCATGCAAATCTGCTGATTAGAAGGCCAGCCCTGTGTAGATTGTATTTTCAACCAGCAACTATCAGGAAATAACACGTATCAAATTTGTTCACACTTTTACAGTGTTAGTTTCATCAGTTGTTGTACAATATGATATAAAACACAGGAAAAACATGAATTTGGCTGCACTGGGCCTTTAATGGCTAAGAGCCCTTTAGTCTGCCTACATTCGTTATTGAACTTTTAATTCAGGCACATCAGGGGATAAGATAAACAACAACTTAATATTGTGTGACAGTTCCATCTGTATTGTATCTGTATTTTTTTGATGGTTTGATGGTTTCGCAACACTTTTACTTTTAAAGACATATTCTAAGTGCAACCAGCAACAAGTATCTCAATCATAAAGTTTTGCGGCCGGCCAGTGTTCAATCCCCTCGTAAATAGCCATTTGTGTAAGAGCAGTAATTACATTGGTGATTGCACAGTGCTCAGTCTCGCTAATGGTCCCGTTAGATGCTGATGCTCATTTTAATTGTTCCAAAGCAATTAAACACAGAGATTTACATCGAGAGGTTTACCATAAACTATAACACAGGGGTTTCGGCTTGTTTGCTTGCATGTCATTAAATGTATATTTAGTGTGACTCCGTTTTTTAAATGATCCATGTCCTTTTGTTATTGTCCAATCCATCTGAGGTTGAGTCACTTTTTGAATAAGTCATATCCCATAGCACCTTTCTGGGGCTTTTATGATGGCTGCTCACTGCTTGGACGCCTGCCATAGGTAGTCATAATTTAAACATATTGACTCCAGCATCGGCATTACAGTTTTACATTACACCAGGACCATAAATTGATATCCCGACAGCTGCTACACTTTCCTACTTAAATGTTTGATGGACCTAAATGTGTGGTGGACACAACTGGCACGCTTTGCATTATGGGCTGTATCACTTGTTATCTCTGGAAAAGTGAGCGGAGATGTCTGACAAAGAATCTACATTTTTTTAAACCTTGACAGAATCATGGAAAGATGAAAAGCAACCTCACATGACCCCTCAACGTTTTTTAGACAATAACCGCATATGGGAAGATAAGACCGATTCTCAAAAAACACATCATTAGTGCATTTGGATTCAATTTGCAGAGCTGTAAATCAAAGTGAGAGATGGATCCATGCTGATAGCACTGCCCAAATCCCTCAGCCAGTGTCTGATGTTACTTCCAATATTAATCATACAATTACAAGCCTAAACACAGATGGCATGTTACTGTACGTTCTCTCAAATAGGACACACATGTTACTCAAGGAGGATGCACAGGCAGACAGATATGTCACGTCAGAGACGCGGCCTGGAGAGAGCACAGTTGTGCGTGTAAAGACATAAAAGCGAGAGCCACATTTCTGGAATAAATCGAGCAGGACTGGATGGCGGCTGATTCGAGTTTTCTAATCAAAACGAAGAGAAAATCATATTCTGGAGCCAGATGCCTGAACATGTCAAGCCTTAAACCGTGGTCAATATAATTTGTGAGAATGTTTTCACTATTGTTCACCTCTTGTTCATCTCTTCATTCTAACTACTCATCACCTTTTCACAGATCTGTGCTGTCCAATGTCAGCTGTTGAGAACGTCCACTAGATCCAGAGTAGATTGTCTAAACTACTCAACAGCTGTAATATCATTCAGAAAATGAAAACTGTTGAATAACCCAGGGCTAAAGCTGATACATACATTTATGAAGATAAACTTATGTTATTGGTTTATTAGGATTTTACTGTCTATTGTTCTATTGAAGAAGAATCTATTGTACAGAGCTCCACCCCTGGGCCCCTGGTAAACAGCAGGCAGCATCAGCAGAACACACTGAACCATCTGCTTCACTGTAAACACTGCATAAATCTAGAGCTGGAGGAACGTCCCACTGATACAGCACACACACACTCACGCACGCACACACACACACACACACACACACACACAGCTACAACTATACCTACGTACCAGCTTGTCATCCAGAATGTCACCGCAAGTGACATGTAACTAATATGTCAGCTTTGGTGGCATGCAGTATAACGTCAATGGTTAAATGGCACTATTTTTACATATTCCAATTAGATAATTTTGCATGACCACATATTATGTAAACTCGTGTCATCTCTCACACCGTTGTCGCTGTGATGGAATAACTCAGGTCAAAATGTTGTTCTTTGGATGGAAAACTGACAAAATCAATATGTAAATGGTGGAAGACTGTTTTGGAAGAAAGTGGAAGATTTATACACTGTGAACAACATGAGCAGTGCCAACATGTGGTTCAACTGCATTGAGAATGATGATGTGAAATTCAAATGACTTTCACGGTTTGTGAGACCTGCAATGCTAGGCTATTCCACACAGCAGTCATTCACTTGTGAAAGTATAGCAGTCAAAAGTCTTGGAGACTTTTACAGTCATAAGGTGTTAAACATGATTTTTCTCACCCAAAATTCATAGGCCTGTAAAAGTAGCAGAGTAACAATGGCTTTAAGAAATACCAGATGTGAAGGCAGAAGGGCCCCACAACCTGTGGGTATCTAACTCATCTGTCTCCAGGGCCCCACAACCTGTGGGTATCCAACTCATCTGTCTCCAGGGCCCCACAACCTGTGGGTATCTAACTCATCTGTCTCCAGGGCCCCACAACCTGTGGGTATCTAACTCATCTGTCTCCAGGGCCCCACAACCTGTGGGTATCTAACTCATCTGTCTCCAGGGCCCCACAACCTGTGGGTATCCAACTCATCTGTCTCCAGGGCCCCACAACCTGTGGGTATCTAACTCATCTGTCTCCAGGGCCCCACAACCTGTGGGTATCCAACTCATCTGTCTCCAGGGCCCCACAACCTGTGGGTATCTAACTCATCTGTCTCCAGGGCCCCACAACCTGTGGGTATCCAACTCATCTGTCTCCAGGGCCCCACAACCTGTGGGTATCTAACTCATCTGTCTCCAGGGCCCCACAACCTGTGGGTATCCAACTCATCTGTCTCTGACATGTCAGTTCAGAGCAGCTCTAATGCAGATTTAAATTATCTGTACATACACAAGCATGCACACACACACACACACACACACACACACACACACACAAACACACACGCATTACACTGGCATCCTCTGTATCTGAGAATGCATGGTCATAATAATAATAATAATATGCCATTTAGCAGACGCTTTTATCCAAAGCGACTTACAGTCATGCGTGCATACATTTTTACGCATGGGTGGTCCCGGGGATCGAACCCACTACCCTGTCGTTACAAGCGCCATGCTCTACCAATTGAGCTACAGAGGACCACTCAGGTACGGAATGCTGGACAAGCTGCCTTTCCTAAGAACACATCAATTATTAACAGATCCCAAAACGGATCTGTTCAACTTCAGGTGTTTCTCTCATGTGAAATGTCATTTTAAAACAAAACAATCTACTATATCTATTGTATTCAGAGTAGGTAGTGGGGATAAAGACAACAGGGATACTGTTCAAAGTGCTAGGCCTACATCAGAGACACGAACACTCAAAAGGACCTGGGATTTTTTTTGTGTTCAAGACCATCGATGAATCAAAGGCTCTTGTATTACCATAGCAGCATTTTTGATGGTAACAGGAAATAATTATTACGTAGTAGATTAATATGCTTTCAGATCCTATTAATTTCTTCCAGAAATCCTGCTTCCATTGTGATTCAGCCCGAGCATAGAGCGGAGGATCAATCTGTTGCACTTCTTTTGAAGGCAGACAGTGAAGTAATGAATTACATCAGTAACATATGGTGTAATGCATTTCAGTTTCCACCGAGTGTTTGACAAAACACCACATGAAAGATCCATTTACAAACTAAAAGCAGAGAGAAAAGTAGAAGGGGAGAAAGCATCCTTGCAGATCATAGAAGGCTAATAGTGAGTCATATCAGAAGACTTAGTGGTATATGAAATCTGAAAAGCCTCAGGTAAAGTAGACCTATTTAATGTTTTGCACCATGCACTTTAAGGAACCACAATGGAAATAAGTCATTAACTTTTTAGTGTTATCCCTGTCAAGTTTTTAAAATGTATTTACTACTGTGTGTGTATATTAAAAAAATTTAACTGGCAAATAAAATAAATCAATCAATCATTCAAATATGAGTCAGAGATTAGCATTAGGAGAGCAATCGAGAGCAACAGCGCATCATGTAATAAAAATACTGTATACCGGTAGTAAGCTGCAATGTTTGAGTAATGAACAGAACGTAGAATGTAGCCAGTGAGCTGTGTCTACATACCATAAGTTCACTTCTCACAATGTAAATACAATGATACTGTATTGTGATGGAAAGGCCTTGAGTCTTTCTTATCAAAAAAGGGGGAAAAAACACTTTAATTCAAAGTACCTACAGTAGAATTGACACACTTCATTGGCTATCAACAAATCAGATAATTTTTCAATTACCAAATGTTATTACATCACCTCAAACAGATCATGAACACATAGTGTGGCCAGCGTTGTAAATAATTGAATGTTACAGCTGTTAGTTCTGCATAATGTGAAAAGCCACAGGAGAAGTGGCACACAGAACCATATTAACAAACTTCAATAAATTACCTCAACATATTTTAAAAAGATCTCCCTACTTCAAACAAAAATATACTTGCTGACAATGGAGGGGAATTTGTTAATGTGATCAAGATTTTTTTCACCACGTTTGAATAAAATAATAAATGTTATATCCTTCAGAACTAGTGGACCATAGAAATACTTGAAAGGTTAAAAAAAACTCAGGACAGGCTGTCCTGTTGTTCTATATTTAAGTCTACCTCAAATGAGAGATATAGAAAGCCTCTTATCTCGGTAAACCAATAACTAAAATCTTGCCAAAAGGGTCAGATGCACGGTACCATTTATGTTACGTAGTCTGTCCACAAGAGATTAGAAAGCCTCCCACCCCTATATCCAGGGTGAGGGGTTATATGATGAAGGTATGAGGCATCACGGAGTGACCACAATCTCTCATTGGGAAGGTCTCTAGAAAGCTACTTTCACCCACTAAGAGCATTTAAACACAAGCATATGTAATACATTATCCCTGCCATCGGCCGTTAAGACTAAGGATAGATATCAATTAGCGTTTGCTCTCTGAAGCGGTACAGGATCAGCTTGTTTGAGCATTGTCCTTCTATCCTGCTTCTGTCCTGTGGATTAAACAAGATGGCGATCTGATATGACTTCCTAGCGACATTACAGACCAGACGAACAGGCTCCCCACTGCTACTGTAAGAGCCTCCAGGTGGCTGGAGCAGGGGGAAACAAGAGTATGTGCCACAATGCTGTTCTGTGAATCGGGATCACTGATACAAATGAGGCCTTTAACCAGCCACTCCTTCACACTAAACGTCAGTCACCCGGTCTCTCTCTCTCTCTCTCCTCTCTCTCTTCTCTCTCTCTCTCTCTCTCTCTCTCTCTCTCTCATCTCTCTCTCTCTCTCTCTCGCTCTCTCTCTCTCTCTCTCTCTCTCTCTCTCTCTCTCTCTCTCTCTCTCTCTCTCTCTCTCTCATCTCTCTCTCTCTCTCTCTCTCTCTCTCTCTCTCTCTCTCTCTCATCTCGCTCTCTCTCTCTCTCTCTCTCATCGCTCTCTCTCTCTCTCACTCTCTCTCTCCTCTCTCTCTCTCTCTCTCTCTCTCTCTCGCTCTCTCTCCTCTCCTCTCTCTCTCGCTCTCTCTCTCTCTCTCTCTCTCTCTCTCTCTCTCTGACTGACTGAGTCTTTATTGTGATGCTGCTCTTCCATGCGTTAGTAAGGGATTAATAACAGCCTCTACTATTTATGTTGTGTACCAACTGGCACCCTATTACACTATTACTACTACTTTTGACTAGGGCCTGACTCAGTCCTAATCATAGATGTAAACACACTCCATCAAACAGCTAAGCTAACTTAATGTACTGTATGTTCCTGGGACTCCCCTGAGGTAAGTCTGTAAATTCAAGGACCATATATTTCGTACTGTTGTCATTTCTACATACAGCATGTTGCTATACAGCAGTGTTACTTACTGCAAATGCTTGTGTAAATATGAATCTAAGTCAATATTAATCACTTTTAAATGTAATTTAAAATATTGTAATCTGTGGATGGTCATGCTACTAAAACTCACAAAGCTTTTTGGAGATGTGTCTATTTTACCTTCCTCTATGTATTTAGAAGTGAGTCACTGTTTTTGATTAAATACCTACTCTGTACTCAGTTGCTTCCCACAGACTCTTCCCACAAAATCCATTAATGGATTTGAATGGAGTTGTAACATAAGAAAAAAGTGCCTCGAAAGAGGGATATTCTTTAACTCTAGTCCCTTTTGTAAATATCCGGTAGATGCCATTTTCATTATGAAAAATATTTAAAATTCTAAAGTTTCCTAAAGTTTCCACAAGATCATCGAGACTGAGCTAACAGCCTCACTGGTCTTTCAGCTGGTTGGCAGATAAACAATGTTCAACGCATGAGAAGAACTAGCCTGGTCCCAGATCTGTTTGTGCTTTTGCCTACTCCATTGTCATTGTCAAGCCATGTTTCACATGACAATTCCATAAGAAGTTGCCAAGATAGCAGAAACAGACTGACACCCATGGCTAGGGAACAACTGTTTAACAGAGTTAATATGCAAAGCCTGTTTAGAACTATACACACTCACAGATTACTTGGCATCAATGGCTTCAAAATAATTGATTGGTTTGTTTGTTTGTTTGTTTGCCTGAGATTATATTATAATAATTATTATTATTATATTATTGTGTTTTGCTATTTGTATAACGGCACATTTATTTAAACTAAAACCATCACCCAGCTCAATCAAACTGATACAGAGGGCCACAGAAAAGTAATTTATGCATGAGAATAAAACCACGTGTAGCAGGTATTGCAAGGACCAGTTTAAACAGACAATTTGTATCCACCCTTAATTCCCCCTAATTATGGTACACATGTAAGACATCACTTTTTTTTTTTTTTTACTGGATTCAATCTTGAGAGTGTGCTGCAAGAGAAATTACGTATATTTTGGTCACTTAGGCCTATACTACAGAAGGACAAAAATAACTGTGGAAATTGTTGAAAAGAAAACTGTAGCCTAGATACCATAGGTAACATATGAAACCATTACATTCTTGATGTATTTCAGCTTGTATTTTCTGCTTGTTTAAGGGGGAAATGTGTCTCTTTCTGAAACAATAGTGCTCTTTGTTGGACGTAAATTCACCCTGGATTTGGCCCTTTGGCTTGATCTGTATTGCTATGCCCCATCAAGGGAAGTACTATGGAAAATCCATCTGGCACTTTCCGAGGCCTTAATGACGTTGTGCCAAATGAAAATGAATGCAGGAAAAAGAATAACACAGTAATAACTATTTGACTAAACAACATAGTGTATGTACTTTACTTGTTTGAAGCTTTTTCCTAATTGGGTAAAATAAAATAAAATAGAAATTAAATATTAGTTAACCAAAATCTTCAGGATTTTGCAATGTCTGGAAAAAATGTGTCAATAGTCATCTTGAAAGCCTTATTTCACACTTTACTCAGATTGTAAAAAGGCGAGCTGTGCTGCCAACACCCCCCACCCTCCCCGTACCCATGCAGGCCCGGGCCCACCCCGTCTCTCCCCTGTATCGCAGCAGCACAGACAGACAGGCTGAAATAGGTTATGCATGGAAGTCATTTCCCCTCTAGGTGCTCCAGCCTCTCTGTCCAGACTCAACAAAGTCCTGAAATATCATTAACATCTGATTTCGAAAACGTCTGACAACCACCTCTTTGTTCCTCTACTGCACCAGACTTGGGGAGAACAGTGCAGCATTACCATATCACCAATATAATTACGCCTATTAGACTGAGAAATATAGGATTTGTTTCGTTTTTTTGAATACTTTTTTTTCCTTCCCTCCCTCTTTCGTTCTCTGAGAGAAATGGTGTGTGAATATGTCTATTGTATTCATTTCATTTTTTTAAGTGGCGTGGCATAATGATACATAAACATTACCTCACCTTAACTAGGAGCAGAGAGCCGTAGTACGTTTCTGGAGAAAAATAGACTAGTTAACTGAATGACCCATACAATCAGCTCTTTGTGTTGTTATTTTTCCTCCTCCGTCCAGGATACATTTTTTTTCCATCTTTCTAAGTCTGGTCCGAGAGCTATACGTGATGAAAGGGAAGGGGTGGAGGGGTGGGAGAGTCTGACTGAATGTCTCATAACCGGTTAATATGTGAAGGTAAAGCCAAGATTACACTTAAGTGTCTCAATCGATTTGTCTCAGTTGTCCCTGCTGCCATATAAAGGTGTTATAGTCTGCAGTGTAGGCCCAGTGGCGGACTTACCATTAGGCAGAAGAGGCAATTGCCTCAGGCCTCACATCATCAAGGGGCCTCGTAAACTAGGCATAATAAAAATAAAAAAATTCTAGTAATATTTTTGTAATTATTATTTCTACGCTTGAGGTTTCCTCTGCTCCGCTTTAATTTAACTGTAAAAATGTATTACCTTTAAATGTGCCATGAACACAACCAGTTATGATGTGTTCATCTGATTGTCAAACAAATCACTTCAAAAAGTAGGTTTCCTTCGCACGTTCATCTAAAATAGGATGGGGGGGGCTGGCCTCTGCCTGGTGGGGACTGGTCTCTTCCTAGGGGGGACTGGTCTCTGCCTGGGGCCTCCAAATCACTAAGTCTGCCCTTATGGGGCTCAGAAAGAGGGGCTGAGTATTTATATACTGTAGGTGAAGATTTAATCATCCTGCAAACTAATAAAGCAAGTACTGATTTAGTTTTTTTCGGGGTGTGTGCTAGGCTACATCTAATGATCTTTTAAATTTGCACACATCTCCCTTAGCTAGCTAACTGCATTATCATCCACATCATTTAAAAGTAGATTGGAAAAACATTGACTGACACGTCCATTTGTATTTGTGTGTCAAGTAGTCATATACATAGTAGAGATACTGTAGTTCTGTCCTTTCTGAGAGACATGTTTACAATTCATTATCAAGAGTATTTCGAGTCTCCCAATCACAAACAACCGAGCAGAAACATGTTATCTTATCTGATCTCCACTCCAGTACCATCTAAACCATCCATTAGCTGGAGTCTTGTAAAAGCTAGTGAGGAAATATAATAATAATATATAATATGCCATTTAGCAGACGCTTTTATCCAAAGCGACTTACAGTCATGCGTGCATACATTTTTACGTATGGGTGGTCCCGGGGATAGAACCCACTACCCTGGCGTTACAAGCGCCATGCTCTACCAATTGAGCTACAACACACACCATCATGGTTGGTGCACTGCTGAGAGTTAAGATAGCAAATTGGCCCTCAGCCAACAGTTATTTACCATTCATAACTAACTCAAGGCAGAATATTTTATTGAGTGCAGACCACCCATTTGTAATAATGTTTTATTGTTATGATCTCGCACAGGTTTGTGCACAATGTCGATCGCAGGTATTTATTTTGACATCTTTGGTCCATAACAAATGGGTTTCCATCTCTCCTCTTTACATATTGTCAATACATTGTGTTTGGTTTAATGCTCCAATTCGTATTTCCACCCAACGTCACACATAACGCGCCGACCATAATGAAACATTCAACCTATCTTAATTGAAAGCACTGCATGGTTCAGAGAGTGAGTGAGAGAGAGAGAGAGAGAGAGAGAGAGAGAGAGAGAGAGAGAGAGAGAGAGAGAGAGAGAGAGAGAGAGAGAGAGAGAGAGAGAGAGAGAGAGAGAGAGAAATAGAGAGAGAAATAGAGAGAGAGAGAGGACAAAGTTCATATGTAAAGGGATGATGACAAAGCTTCTTGTTTCTCATGGTCTGAGAGTCCTTTAGGTGCTTTTTGGCAAACTCCAAGAAGGCTTTCATTTGCCTTTTACAGAGGAGTGGCTTCCGTCTGGCCACTCTACCATAAAGGCCTGATTGGTGGAGTGCTGCAGAGATGGTTGTCCTTCTGGAAGGTTCTCCCATCTCCACAGAGGAACACTGGAGCTCTGTCAGAGTGACCATCGGGTTATTGGTCACTTCCCTGACCAAGGCCTTTATCAATTGATTGCTCAGTTTGGCCAGGCGGCCAGCTCTAGGAAGAGTCTTGGTGGTTCCAAACTTCTTCCATTTAAGAATAATGGAGGCCACCGTGTTCTTGGGGACCTTCAATGCTACAGAAATGTTTTGGAACCCTTCCCCAGATCTCTGCCTCGACACAATCCTGTCTCGGAGCTCTACGGACAATTCCTTCGACCTAATGGTTTGGTTTTTGCTCTGACATGTAATGTCAACTGTGGGACCTTATATAGACAGGTGTGTGCCTTTCCAAATCATGTCCAATCAATTGAATTTACCACAGGTGGACTCCAATCAAGTTGTAGAAACATCTCAAGGAGGATCAATGGAAACAGGATGCACCTGAGCTCAATTTCATGTCTCATAGCAAAGGGTCGGAATACTTATGTAAATAAGGTATTTCTGTTTTTTATTTTTAATAAATTTGAATACTTTCTGAATGCACTGTAGGTACAACAGACACAGTGATTAGCATAGCTTGACAGACAGAGTTCCAGTGACAGACATAGGGATTGCAGTGACAGACATAGGGATTGCAGTGACAGACTTAGAGATTGCAGTGACAGACATGGCTATTGCAGTGACAGACATGCTGATTGCAGTGACAGACATGGTGATTGCAGTGACAGACATGAAGATTACAGTGACAGACTTGGATTGCAGTGACAGACATGGGGGTTGCAGTGACAGACACAGTGATTGCAGTGACAGACACAGTGAATGCAGCGACAGACATGGGGATAGCAGTGACAGACATGGAGATTGTAGTGACAGGCATGGAGATTGCAGTGACAGACATGAGGAGAGGCTGTTACAGCATGTAAATGCACATCAAAGCAGGCATCCCGAATCAATGAGTGCTACTTATATGGCTGGCAGTGTGCGGTCATGTGATGAGGAGAAACATGATTAGAACGATGGAACAGAAAGGTTGTAGGCCTATGGCTGATTTATATGTTCAAAAAAAGGCCATGGGAAAAAGCTCTGTGGATAATTGTTATATTAATTCACAAGCTTACATTTATCTGTGTATTTTTTAAATTATTTGGTTCATTTGTATGTTATTGTATAACATAAACACATTCACATACCCCATGTTCTCTTATAGTAATGTCTTCTTTAGGTTTAAATGGCATCTACAGTACAGTACCGTTCCCAGTGGCCCGGTTGATTTTGTGGTTAACGAGACCGTGCCTCCCTGTGGTCATCTACGGTCGATTCATGCGCTTACAATTGTAGTGACATATTCCCTTATAGAATTTTGTTGAGTTCCACTCTCAGGCAATGAGTAGGGGAGTTCCATGGTTCCCAGGGCTTACTATAAAGCTGTGGGTTGTGTAGTGCAGTGGTGTGTGTGTGTGTGTGTGTGTGTGTGTGTGTGTGTGTGTGTGTGTGTGTGTGTGTGTGTGTGTGTGTGTGTGTGTGTGTGTGTGTGTGTGTGTGTGTGTGTGTGTGTGTGTGTGTGTGTGTGTGTGTGTGTGTGTGTGTGTGTGTGTGTGTGTCTGTGTCTGTGTCTGTGTCTGTGTCTGTGTGTGTGTACTGTGTTCTTCTTCTGCCCTGATCTCTGGGAAGAAGCCACTGATCTCAGGAGCCTCAGACTTAATGTCATAGCAACTAAACTCTGCCAGGCAAGAGCGAAGTGAGGAGAAGTGAGGAGAGTTTACTTCAGTGCACTATCTGAGGATAGACGTGGTCTGTGGTACATTTCTACAGAAACGACAGGTCTATTAATAAGGTTGTTATGTTATTTCATATTATGTTGAGTTCAACTAAGTCAAGTGAATTACATTATTTACGTACAGTATATCAAGAAGTTCCACTTCACTTTAGCTAACCTCCATTCTTATACACTTACTGTATATACCGTTGAAGTCGGAAGTTTACATACACCTTAGCCAAATACATTTAAACTCAGGTTTTCACAATTCCTGACATTTAATCCAAGTAAAAAGTCCCTGTCTTAGGTCAGTTAGGATCACCACTTTATTTAAAGAATGTGAAATGTCAGAATAATAGTAGAGAGAATGATTTATTTCAGCTTTTATTTATTTCATCACATTCCGAGTAGGTCAGAAGTTTACATACACTCAATTAGTATTTGGTAGCATTATCTTTAAATTGTTTAAATTGGGTCAAATGTTTCGGGTAGCCTTCCACAAGCTTCCCACAATAAATTGGGTGAATTTTGGCCCATTCCTTCTGACAGAGCTGGTGTAACTGAGTCAGGTTTGTAGGCCTCCTTGCTCGCACACACTTTTTCAGTTCTGCCCACACATTTTCTATAGGATTGAGGTCAGGGCTTTGTGATGGCCACTCCAATAGCCATTTTGCCACAACTTTGGAAGTATGCTTGGGGTCATTTGCGACCAAGCTTTAACTTCCTGACTGATGTCTTGAGATGTTGCTTCAATATATCCAAATAATTTTCCTTCCTCATGATGCCATCTATTTTGTGAAGTGCACCAGTCCCTCCTGCAGCAAAGCACCCCCACAGCATGATGCTGCCACCCCCGTGCTTCACGGTTGGGATGGTGTTCTTCATCTTGCAAGCTTCCCCTTTTTCCTATAAAACATAACGATGGTCATTATGGCCAAACAGTTCTATTTTTGTTTCATCAGACCAGAGGACATATCTCCAAAAAGTATGATCTTTGTCCCATGTGCAGTTGCAAACCGTAGTCTGGCTTTTCTATGGCGATTTTGGAGCAGTGGCTTCTTCCTTGCTGAGCGGCCTTTCAGGTTATGTCGATATAGGACTCGTATTATTGTGGATATAGATACAGTGGGGGAAAAAAGTATTTAGTCAGCCACCAATTGTGCAAGTTCTCCCACTTAAAAAGATGAGAGAGGCCTGTAATTTTCATCATAGGTACACGGCAACTATGACAGACAAATTGGGGGAAAAAATTCCAGAAAATCACATTGTAGGATTTTTAATGAATTTATTTGCAAATTATGGTGGAAAATAAGTATTTGGTCACCTACAAACAAGCACGATTTCTGGCTCTCACAGACCTGTAACTTATTCTTTAAGAGGCTCCTCTGTCCTCCACTCGTTACCTGTATTAATGGCACCTGTTTTAACTTGTTATCAGTATAAAAGACACCTGTCCACAACCTCAAACAGTCACACTCCAAACTCCACTATGGCCAAGACCAACGAGCTGTCAAAGGACACCAGAAACAAAATTGTAGACCTGCACCAGGCTGGGAAGACTGAATCTGCAATAGGTAAGCAGCTTGGTTTGAAGAAATCAACTGTGGGAGCAATTATTAGGAAATGGAAGACATACAAGACCACTGATAATCTCCCTCGATCTGGGGCTCCATGCAAGATCTCACCCCGTGGGGTCAAAATGATCACAAAAACGGTGAGCAAAAATCCCAGAACCACACGGGGGGACCTAGTGAATGACCTGCAGAGAGCTGGGACCAAAGTAACAAAGCCTACCATCAGTAACACACTACGCCGCCAGGGACTTAAATCCTGCAGTGCCAGACGTGTCCCTCTGCTTAAGCCAGTACATGTCCAGGCCCGTCTGAAGTTTGCTAGAGTGCATTTGGATGATCCAGAAGAGGATTGGGAGAATGTCATATGGTCAGATGAAACCAAAATATAACTTTTTGGTAAAAACTCAACTTGTCGTGTTTGGAGGACAAAGAATGCTGAGTTGCATCCAAAGAACACCATATCTACTGTGAAGCATGGGGGTGGAAACATCATGCTTTGGGGCTGTTTTTCTGCAAAGGGACCAGGACGACTGATCCGTGTAAAGGAAAGAATGAATGGGGCCATGTATCGTGAGATTTTGAGTGAAAACCTCCTTCCATCAGCAAGGGCATTGAAGATGAAACGTGGCTGGGTCTTTCAGCATGACAATGATCCCAAACACACCGCCCGGGCAACGAAGGAGTGGCTTCGTAAGAAGCATTTCAAGGTCCTGGAGTGGCCTAGCCAGTCTCCAGATCTCAACCCCATAGAAAATCTTTGGAGGGAGTTGAAAGTCTGTGTTGCCCAGCGACAGCCCCAAAACATCACTGCTCTAGAGGAGATCTGCATGGAGGAATGGGCCAAAATACCAGCAACAGTGTGTGAAAACCTTGTGAAGACTTACAGAAAACGTTTGACCTGTGTCATTGCCAACAAAGGGTATATAACAAAGTATTGAGAAACTTTTGTTATTGACCAAATACTTATTTTCCACCATAATCTGCAAATAAATTCATAAAAAATCCTACAATGTGATTTTCTGGAGGAAAAAAATCTAATTTTGTCTGTCATAGTTGACGTGTACCTATGATGAAAATTACAGGCCTCTCTCATCTTTTTAAGTGGGAGAACTTGCACAATTGGTGGCTGACTAAATACTTTTTTTCCCCACTGTACTTTTCTACCTCTTTCCTCCAGCATCTTGACAAGGTCCTTTGCTGTTGTTCTGGGATTGATTTACACTTTTCGCACCAAAGTATGTTCATCTCTAGGAGACAGAACACGTCTCCTTCCTGAGCGGGATGACGGCTGCGTGGTCCCATGGTGTTTATACTTGCATACTATTGTTTGTACAGATGAACGTGGTACCTTCAGGCGTTTGGAAATTGCTCCCAAGGACGAACTAGACTTGTGGAGGTCTACAAATACATTTCTGAGGTCTTGGTTGATTTCTTTTTCCATAATGTCAAGCAAAGAGGCACTGAGTTTGAAGGTAGGCCTTGCAATACATCCACAGGTACACCTTCAATTGAATCTAATGATGTCAATTAGCCTATCAGAAGCTTCTAAAGCCATGACATCATTTTCTGGAAGTTTCCAAGCTGTTTAAAGTTACAGTCAACTTCGTGTATGTAAACTTCTGACCCACTGGAATTGTGATACAGTGAAATAATCTGTCTGTAAACAATTGTTGGAAAAATTACTTGTGTGATGCACAAAGTAGATGTCCTAACCGACTTGCCAAAGCTATAGTTTGTTAACAAGAAGTGTGTGGAGTGGTTGAAAAACAAGTTTTAATGACTCCAACCTAAGTGTATGTAAACTTCCGACTTCAACTGTATGTGTTTTTCCTATCAACTCAAAATATTAATACAAATTCAGTTAAATCAATCAAGAAAATGTATCCGCAGGTGAAGCTTTCACTACCGCCTGTATGAACGCATGCATATTCTTTATGGAAGACCTTGATTCAGAAGGCTAGTAGTTCTTTGTAAACAACGTAGACGCCCCAGACACCAGGGGACTTAATTATAATTAATAATTACTAGCTTCTGAAAGTGACAGAATTTAGTTAGATGTTTTATTTCGCTACGTTTCCTGCCAGGACGGATGAATGGAAAATGGATGGGGATTCCTCCACACGGACATATAGAATTATTAATAAGCATCTCCTCCAGTCGTTCCAGTAGTAGTGGGCTTGGGTCTGGGCCAGTGGAGGCTCCTCACAGGAGGAAGGGGAGGAAGATCCCACTCAGTGAATTTCATTTTTTTTAAATAGTGAAACATTAAAAAAGTTACCCTTTTTAGATAAAACTATACTAAATATATTAATGTCACCAAATAACTGATTAAAACACACTGTTTTGCAATGGTCTACAGTAGCCTCAACAGCACCTTCTAGGGTAGCACCATGGTGTAACCAGAGGACAGCTATTTTCCGTCCTCCTCTGGGTACACTGACTTCAATACAAAACCTAGGAGGCTCATGGTTCTCACTCCCTTCCATAGACTTACACAATAATTATGACAACTTCCGGAGGACATCCTCCAACCTATCAGAGCTCTTGCAGTATGAACTAAAATCTTGTCCATCCAATCAAAGGATCAGAGAATTAATCTAGTACTGAAAGCATAAGCTACCGCTAGCTAGCACTGCAGTGCATAAAGTGTGGTGAGTAGTTGACTCAAAGAGAGAGAAAGACAATAGTTGAACAGTTTTTAACAAATTAATTTATTCAAAAATTAAGGAGAAGCAGCAGAGAGAGAGAGAGAGAGAGAGAGAGAGAGAGAGAGAGAGAGAGAGGGAGAGAGATATTGTATTTATTTTTCTTATTATTTTAACTTACTTAGCTAATGTGCCTAATTTAGCCTAATCAACAACCTGACTCAAACAGAGAGTAATGCTATTTATGCTAGCTAGCTGGTTAAGGCTATCCAACACTGCAACTCTTCCAAGTCAATTCTGGGTGGTCCTCTGTAGCTCAGCTGGTAGAGCACGGCGCTTGTAACGCCAAGGTAGTGGGTTCGATCCCCGGGACCACCCATACACAAAAAAAAAAAAATGTATGCACGCATGACTGTAAGTCGCTTTGGATAAAAGTGTCTGCTAAATGGCATATTATTATTATAAGTCAAGGTACGTTTTCGGTTTGATTAATTTATTGCTACCGGGGCCCGCCGGTGTAACTGCTAAACTGCTTGCTGTACACTGTACTGCGTGATTGTACACATGAATTGGATTGTGGGTTTACTAACGCGTTAGTTCTAGTAGCTATATTGACTATGACGTTAGCTAATATGGTGACACTGATGTAGGCTGTGTAGCGGTTAGCAGTTATGGTATGAAGGTTTGACTTGGAGAGAATTTTTGCGCCTGGTCACAGACAGCTGTTGTGTTGTGCCTTGAACTCCACAAGCAAAGGGGAAAGGTGAGAGGAGGAGAGCACGTAGATGTGAAAAGGAATTATACAACGAGCAAAGTGATGATGCTGTTGTGAAAGTGAATTGTGTGTGCGGGTGATCAGGAGTGTATTCATTCCACCGATTCTGTTGCGAAACATTTCTTAAACGGAAGCAAACTGAATGAAACGGGGATGGAACAACCTGAATTTGTCCAATAGAAAAGTTCCACTAATTATTACACCCTAGATCAGCTATTTCAAAATCAAATCAAATTGTATTTGTCAAATCCGCCAAATACAACAGGTGTAGACCTTACCATGAAATGCTTACTTACGAGCCCTTAACCAACAATGCAGTTCATGAAATAGACTTAAGAAAATATTTATTAAATAGACTAAAGTAACAAATACAAAGTAACACAACAAAATTACAGAACAATAATGAGGCTATATACAGGGGGTACCGGTACAGAGTCACTGTGCAGGGGTACAGGTTAGTCGAGGTAGTTTGTACATGTAGGTTGGGGTAAAGTGACTATGCATAGATAATAAACAGTGAGTAGCAGCAGTGGGGGTTCAATGTAAATAGTCTGGGTGGCCATTTGATTAATTGTTCAGCAGTCTTATAGCTTAGGGTAGAAGCTGTTAAGGAGCCTTTTGAACGTAGACTTGGCGCTCCGGTACCGCTTGCCATGCGGTAGCAGAGAGAACAGTCTATGACAATTTGTTGGGCCTTCCTCAAGACACCGCCTAGTATATACAGTGGGGAGAACAAGTATTTGATACACTGCCGATTTTGCAGGTTTTCCTACTTACAAAGCATGTAGTCTGTAATTTTTATCATATGTACATTTCAACTGTGAAAGACGGAATCTAAAACAAAAATCCAGAAAATCACATTGTATGATTTTTAAGTAATTAATTTGCATTTTATTGCATGACATAAGTATTTGATCACCTACCAACCAGTAAGAATTCCGGCTCTCACAGACCTGTTAGTTTTTCTTTAAGAAGCCCTCCTGTTCTCCACTCATTACCTGTATTAACTGCACCTGTTTGAACTCGTTACCTGTATAAAAGACACCTGTCCACACACTCAATCAAACAGACTCCAACCTCTCCACAATGGCCAAGACCAGAGAGCTGTGTAAGGACATCAGGGATAAAATTATAGACCTGCACAAGGCTGGGATGGGCTACAGGACAATAGGCAAGCAGCTTGGTGAGAAGGCAACAACTGTTGGTGCAATTATTCGAAAATGGAAGAAGTTCAAGATGACGGTCAATCACCCTCGGTCTGGGGCTCCATGCAAGATCTCACCTCGTGGGGCATCAATGATCATGAGGAAGGTGAGGGATCAGCCCAGAACTACACGGCAGGACCTGGTCAATGACCTGAAGAGAGCTGGGACCACAGTCTCAAAGAAAACCATCAGTAACACACTACGCCATCATGGATTAAAATCCTGCAGCGCACACAAGGTCCCCCTGCTCAAGCCAGCGCATGTCCAGGATTAGTGTCCCGCTCCTTGAAAGCGGCAGCTCTAGCCTTTAGCTTGGTGCGGATGTTGCCTGTAATCCATGGCTTCTGGTTGGGATATGTACGTACGGTCACCGTGGGGACGATATCGTCAATGCACTTATTGATGAAGCCGGTGACTGATGTGGTGTACTCCTCAATGCCATTGGATGAATCACAGAACATATTCCAGTCTGTGCTAGCCAAACAGTCCTGTAGTGTAGCATCCGCGTCATCTGACCACTTCCGTATTGAGCGAGTCACTGGTACTTCCTGCTTTCGTTTTTGCTTGTAAGCAGGAATCAGGAGGATAGAATTATGGTCAGATTTGCCAAATGGAGGGTGAGGGAGAGCTTTGTATGCGTCTCTGTGTGTGGAGTAAAGGTGATCTAGGGTTTATTTTCCTCTGGTTGCACATGTGACATGCTGGTAGAAATGAGGTAAAATGGTTTTAAGTTTGCCTACATTAAAGTCCCCGGCCACTAGGGCTCCCAAGTGGTGCAGCGGTCTAAGGCACTGCATCTCAGTGCTTGAGGTGTCACTACAGATCTCCTGGTTTGATTCCAGGCTGTATCACAACCGGCCGTGATTGGGAGTCCCATAGGGCGGCGCACAATTGGCCCAGCGTTGTCCGGGTTTGGCCGGTGTAAGCCGTCATTGTAAATAAGAATTTGTTCTTAACTGACTTGCCTAGTTAAATAAATAAATACAAATTCTGGGTGAGCATTTTCTTGTTTGTATATGGCCTTATACAGCTCGTTGAGTGCGATCTTAGTGCCAGCATCGGTTTGTGGTGGTAAATAGACGGCTACGAATAATATAGATGAGAACTCTCTTGGTAGATAGTTTGGTCTACAGCTTATCATAAGGTACTCTACCTCAGGAAAACAATACCTCGAGACTTCTTTAATATTAGACATCACGCACCAGCTGTAATTGACAAATAGACACACACCCCCGCCCCTCGTCTTACCAGACGTAGCTGCTCTGTCCTGCCAATGCACAGAAAACCCAGCCAGCTCTATATCGTGTCGTCGTTCAGCCACGACTCGGTGAAACATAAGATATTACCGTTTTTAATGTCCCGTTGGTAGGATAGTCTTGACCGTAGATCATTGAGTTTGTTTTCCAGTGATTCCACATTGGCCAATAGAACCGATGGTAATGGCGATTTGCTCACTCGCCTACAAATCCTAACAAGGCACCCCAACCTTCTCCCTTTGTATCTCCGCCTTTTCTTCACGCAAATGAGGGGGATTTGGGCCTGGTCTCTTGAGAGTAGTATATCCTTTGCGTTGGACTCATTAAAGAAAAAATCTTTGTCCAGTTCGAGGTGAGTAATCACTGTTCTGATGTCCAGAAGCTCTTTTCAGTCATAAGAGATGGTAGCAGAAACTTTATGTACAAAATAAGTTACAAACAATGCGAAAAAATTGTAGATTATCTGACACTCAAGAAGAAGGTCTGATCTCAATATTACTGAAACAGGATACAAGTGGAAAATATAAAGATCCAGTCCATTTACAAAATTGGAGGCCCCTTACACTTCAGTGTTGTGATGCAAAAATCCTAGCAAAATGTATAGCGCATAGAATTAAAAAGGTATTGTCGGATATTATTCATTCTAATCAGACAGGTTTTTTACATGGAAGATACATTGGAGATAATATAAGACAAGTATTGGAAACAATAGAACACTATGGAAAATATGGGAAACCAGGCCTGCTATTCATAGCAGACTTCGAAAAGGCATTTGATAAAGTTCGACTGGGGTTTATATATAAATGCCTGGATCATTTCAATTTTGGAGAATCTCTTATAAAATGGGTCAAAATCATGTATAGTAACCCTAGGTGTAAAATAGTAAATAATGGCTATTTCTCAGAAAGTTTTAAACTGTCAAGAGGAGTGAAACAAGGTTGTCCACTATCGGCATATCTATTTATTGTGGCCAGTGAGATGTTAGCTATTAAAATCAGATCCAATAATAATATCAGAGGATTAGAAATACAGGGCTTAAAAACAAAGGTGTCATTGTGCGCTGATGATTCATGTTTTCTTTTAAATCCACAACTAGAATCCCTCCACAGCCTCATAGAGGATCTAGATACATTTTCTAACCTCTCTGGATTACAACCAAATTATGACAAATGTACTATATTACGTATTGGATCACTAAAAAATACAATTTTAACATTACCATGTAGTTTACCAATAAAATGGTCTGATGGTGATGTGGATATACTCGGAATACATATCCCAAAGGAAATAAATGATCTCACTTCAATACATTTTAATAGAAAGTTAGCAAAAATAGATAAGATCTTACTACCATGGAAAGGAAAATACCTGTCGATTTGTGGAAAAATCACCCTGATTAACTCTTCAGTATTATCCCAGTTTACCTATTTGCTTATGGTCTTGCCTACGCCTAGCGAACAGTTATTTAAATTATATGAGAAAAAAATATTCAATTTTATTTGGAACGGCAAGCCAAACAAAATTAAAAGGGCATATTTATATAATGAATATGAATTCGGAGGACAGAAATTATTAAATATTAAAGCATTAGACCTATCACTAAAAGCTTCAGTCATACAAAAGTTATACTTAAATCCGAACTGGTTCTCAAGCAAATTAGTAAGATTGTCTCACCCAATGTTCAAGAAAGGCCTTTTTCCCTTTATTCAGATTACAACCTCTCACTTTCAGTTATTTGAAAAGGAAATAATCTCCCAAATATCACTAGTTCTAAAACAAGCCATAGAAAGTTGGTTGCAATTTCAATTTAATCCTCCAGAAACGACAGAACAAATAATGCAACAAATATTGTGGTTAAATTCAAATATACTAATGGACAAAAAAACTTTATTTTTTGACAGAATGTTTAAAAAAGGTACAATCTTCGTAAATGATATAATCGGTAGGACTGGTGGAGTTATGTCGCACATGCAGCTAACAAAAACATATGGAAATGTCTGCTCTACCCAAAATTACAACCAAATAATTGCAGCCTTACCGCAAAAGTGGAAGAGGAAAGTGGAAGGGGGAGAAAGTAAGGAACTTGTCTGTCGGCCTTGCATTAAAAATAAAAAATAAAATTAAAAAATTAAAACAATGCGAAAAAACAAACAAATTAGCACAGTTGGTTAGGAGTCCGTAAAACGGCAGCCATCCCCTCCGACCCCAAGAGTGTGGAAGGAGTTGCAAGGAGTGTGCAAGAGTGTGCAAGGAGGTACTTAATGTACCTCCTTGACACTTAATGTGTCACTGTCTGTCACCTTGATTACTCCAATTTGTCTCTCGGCCTGTGCACCTACGTTATAAACTTTCATTTGTAGGCTAGGTTGTCAAATTATTGTTGTCTATCAACAATGACAAGCCACCGGGGTCTGACAACTTGGTTGAAAAATTACTGAGGATAATATCGGCCATATCTTCAATTTAAGCCTACTAGAAAGTGTGTGCCCTCAGGCCTGGAGGGAAGCTAAAGTCATTCTGCTACCTAAGAATACTAAAGCCCCCTTTACTGGCAAATAGCTGACCAATCAGCCTGTTACCAACCCTTAGTAAACCTTTGGAAAAAATTGTGTTTGACCAGATACAATGCTATTTTACAGTAAACAAATTGACAACAGACTTTCAGCACGCTTATAGGGAAGGACATTCAACAAGCACAGCACTTACACAAATGACTGATGATTGGCTGAGAGAAATTGATGATAAAAAGATTATGGGGGCTGTTTTGTTAGACTTCAGTGATAATTTTGACATTATCGATCATAGTCTGCTGCTGGAAAAACTTGTGTTATGGCTTTACACCCCCTGCTATATTGTGGATAAAGAGTTAACTGTCTAACAGAACACAGAGGGTGTCCTTTAATGGAAGCCTCTCCAACATAATCAAGGTAGAATCAGGAATTCCCCAGGGCAGCTGTCTAGGCCCCTTACTTTTTTTCAATATTAACTAACGACTTGCCACTGGCCTTGAGTAAAGCCAGTGTGTCTATGTACACTACCGGTCAAAAGTTTTAAAACACCTACTCATTAAAGGGTTTTTCTTTATTTTTACTATTTTCTACATTGTAGAATAAGAGTGAAGACATCAAAACTATGAAATAACACATATGGAATCATGTAGTAACCAAAAAAGTGTTAAACAACTCAATACATATTTTATATTTGAGATTCTTCAAATAGCCACCCAGCTTTGCACACAATTCTCTCAACCAGCTTCATGAGGTAGTCACCTGGAATGGATTTCAATTAACAGGTGTGCCTTGTTAAAAGTTAATTTGTGGAATTTATTTCGTTCTTAATGCATTTGAGCCAAACAGTTGTGTTGTGACAAGGTAGGGGGGGGGGTATACAGAAGATATACCTATTTGGTAAAAGACCAAGTCCATATTATGGCAAGAACAGCTCAAATAAGCAAAGAGAAACGACAGCCCATCATTACTTTAAGACATGAAGGTCAGTCAATACAGAACATTTCAAGAACTTTGAAAGTTTCTTCAAGTGCAGTCGCAAAAACCATCAAGCGCTATGATGAAACTGTCTCTCATGAGGACCGCCACAGGAATGGAAGACCCAGAGTTACCTCTGCTGCAGAGGATAAGATCATTAGAGTTACCAGCCTCAGAAATTGCAGCCCAAATAAATGATTCACAGAGTTCAAGTAACAGACACATCTCAACATCAACTGTTCAGAGGAGACTGTGTGAATCAGGCCTTCATGGTCGAATTGCTGTAAAGAAACCACTACTAAAGGACACCAATAAGAAGAAGAGACTTGCTTGGGCCAAGAAACACGAGCAATGGACATTAAGCCGGTGGAAATTTGTCCTTTGGTCTGGAGTCCAAATTTGAGCTTTTTGGTTCCAACCGCCGTGTCTTTGTGAGACGCGTGTGGGTGAACAGATGATCTCCTCATGTGTATTTCCCACCGTAAAGCATGGAGGAGGAGGTGTTATGGTGTGGGGGTGCTTTGCTGGGGTCACTGTCTGTGATTTATTTAGAATTCAAGGCACACTTAACCAGCATGGCTACCAAAGCATTCTGCAGCGATATGCATCCCATCTGGTTTGGGCTTAGTGGGACTATCATTTGTTTTTCAACAGGACAATGACCCAACACACCTCCAGGCTGTGTATGGGCTATTTTACCAAGAAGGAGAGTGATGGAGTGCTGCATCAGATAACCTGGCCTCCACAATCCCCCGACCTCAACCAAATTGAGATGGTTTGGGATGAGTCGGAACGCAGAGTGAAGGAAAAGCAGCCAACAAGTGCTCAGCATATGTGGGAACTCCTTCAAGAGTTTTGGAAAAACATTCCAGGTGAAGCTGGTTGAGAAAATGCCAGGAGTGTGCAAAGCTGTCCTCAAGGCAAAGGGTGGCTATTTGAAGAATCTCAAACATAAAATATATTTTGATTTGTTTAACACTTTTTTGGTTACTACATGATTCCATATGTGTTATTTCATAGTTTTGATGTCTTCACTATTATTCCACAATGTAGAAAATAGTAAAAATTAAGAAAAACCTTTGAATGAGTAGGTGTTCTACAACTTTTGACCGGTAGTGTATGCGGATGACTCAACACTATACACGTCAGCTACTTCAGCAACTGAAATGACCACAACACTTAACAAAGAGCTGCAGTTAGTTTCAGAATGGGTGGCAAGGAATAAGTTAGTCCTAAATAAAAAATAAAAAATAAAAGCATTGTATTTGGGACAAATTATTCACTAAACCCTAAACCTCAACTAAATTGTGTAATGAATAATGTGGAAATTGAGCAAGTTGAGGTGACTAATCTGCTTGGAGCAACCCTGGATTGTAAACTGTCATGGTCAACAACATCTTAACTACAACAGTAGCTGTGTGCCAGTAGTTCAAACAGACAGCTCGGTGCATTCAACACGTCCATATCTCTCACAAGTACAAGTAGTGATGAAGTGAATCTCTCCTCCACTTTGAGCCAGGAGAGACTGACATGCTATTGATAGTGCTATTAATGTTAGCTCTCTGTGTACATCCAAGGGCCAGCAATGCTGCCCTTTTCTGAGCCAACTGCAATTTTCCTAAATCCCTCTTTGAGGCACATGACCACACGACTGAACAGTAGTCCAGGTGCGACAAAACTAGGGCCTGTAGGACCTGCCTTGTTGATAGTGCTGTTAAGAACCCATGCATACCCGACATGCCACCAGAGGTCTCTTCGAAGTCCCCAAGTCCAGAACAGACTATGGGAGGCACTCAATACTACATAGAGCCATGACTACATGGAACTCTATTCCACATCAAGTAACTGATGCAAGCAGTAGAATCAGATTTAAAAACAGATAGAAATACACCTTATGGAACAGTGGGGACAATGAAAAGATACACAAACAGGCATAGACACATGCCTACACACACACAATAACATACACACTATACACACACGTACACATGGATATTTTGTTGTAGATATGTGGTAGTAGAGTAGTGCCCTGAGGGCACACTTAATGTGTTGTGAAATATGTTGTGAATGTATTGGAATGTTTCAAAAAATGTATAAGTGCCTTCATTTTGCTGGACTCCAGGAAGAGTAGCTGTTGCCTTAGCAACAGCTAATGAGGATCCATAATAAATACAAATACAAATAACCTCATGATGGGTGTAGGGCAAATTCGAGAGTCATGTAGTAGCTTAAACCTAATGATGTTACACTGAGCTGGGTGAATGGAATATGAATGACAGTCATCCAATATGCTGTAATAGAAATAAGGCCATGCTCATAAAAAATTATTAATCCTCCCTTGAATGGCGCTAACCACCACTGGTCTGTGCTTGTGTGTGCATGGCAGGCAACAGAAGAGCTACTGGCTTAATTGAAGCTGACAGTCCAACCATCCAGCCCTGCACCGCTCTTCCTCTCTCACCATGGTAACCCTAACTATCTCATAAAAAAGCACCCTATTCCATGTAGATTAAGACGGTGATAAATGTATCTTGGCATGTTATGCTGGTGTAGAACGAAAATAAAATAAAGAGAGCGACTGGCTGACAGGTGGGCCATAGAGAGGTAGCTAAAATTTTCCAGGCAGACTTCAGGGGTAAGAGTTGGGTTTCATTTAACCAGCGGCTGGGTGATATTGACTTATTCAGGCTGGTAAGGAGTCTGTAGACCCGAGCTGAGTCTGGGTTAGCACTGTGCTTAAATCATAGCATACAGTATAGCTTAGAAACCCAACTAAGGATGTTTACACTTGTTTTTCTATGTTATGTTGTCCTACAGTAAGTGTAGTCAACACACTGATGTAGCCTTGGCCAAGCATTTATACTAATGATTGATGAGGAGAACCAAGATGCTGGTCAATGCTGGTTGATGTCAACAACAACCTGTCAGGTTGTTCTGTGAGGCATAAATGTGTGATTATCTTCAGAGTTCACGTCCTACTTTGTGTGCAGGTGGGGAGTGAAGCAAAAGTGTTGATCGGGGAAGAAGAGGGTGTTATTAAATTCTCAGCAGGCTCTCCTTCCTGCGGACCTCTTCGGGAGGGTGTGAGTGAGGTGGGTCAGTGAGGTGTTCCTACTCAACACTCAATGGCAGTCTCTCGCATCAATCGAGCTGTCAGCCTGCCAACTTCCAGACGCACCAGGCTTTGCTTCCTTCTTCCACCACACCTCGCAGTGATCAATCCCTCCTCAATTAATGATAAACACCAGGATGACGTCTTTTAGACCGTGATTATTCACTTGTGCAGCAATCCAGCTAATTCATCCTAGTGATAGCCTAATGAGGTCCGGTGCGCGAGGGGCGAAAGAAGGGAATGAGAGAGAGAGAGAGAGAGAGAGAGAGAGAGAGAGAGAGAGAGAGTTAGAGAGAAAAGGGGGAGGAGGTCTGTAACGCGTCACATCTCTTCTGTAGCCATTATCCAGTGAGTTATGTACCTACAGCGCCGAGCGAAATTGATCCCATGATGAATGTCTGAAATGTTCTCAACTTTTCCTCAGAAAACAGACAAATCAACAGAGCAGTTGGGGCTTCCCTTTGAAATAAAGGATATTGTATAAAAAGGAAATTAATGCCGTATTTCCAGGAGTTCACATATATCATAGTGTCAGTATGAGATTGAATTAGCAGCAAGACAACAGTATAATTGTTATTATTGACCGTGATAATAATGATTTATTCACTTTCAGTACTGTGTTATTCTATTTCAAATGTTCATAAAGATTGAATCGCACATGAATGGACTGTGTGACCCTAAAGAAAAAGGGTCCTGGACTTAATGGATTATTGAATTGTGGAATTCTATAAAGAGTGGATCACTTCTGCCACCCAGGATGGTGAAGTTAGCTACACATAAAACCTTTTTGTTTTAGGCTATTATCAAGTACAGTACATTGAGTACTATGCAGTGTTTTGAGTGACAAAGAAGGAGTGAGAGAACAAGGTCTCCTCCCAGTCTGTCTGTCTGTCAAGCATGGGAAAGAGACAGTAATATTAAACAAATGTGTCAAAATTGGACTCTCTAATTATGAATGGGCAGCTCTGCAGACGAGGAGGGGGATTACATTTACATTTACATTTTCGTCATTTAGCAGACACTCTTATCCAGAGCAACTTACAAATTGGTGCATTCACCTTATGATAGCCAGTGGGACAACCACTTTACAATTATTTTTATTTATTTATTTATTTAATTTTTTGGGGTGGAGTAAGGGGGGGTAGAAGGATTACTTTATCCTATCCCAGGTATTCCTTAAAGAGGTGGGGTTTCAAGAGTCTCTGGAAGGTGGTGAGTGACTCCGCTGTCCTGGCGTCGTGAGGGAGCTTGTTCCACCATTGGGGTGCCAGAGCAGCGAACAGTTTTGACTGGGCTGAGTGGGAACTGTGCTTCCGCAGACGTAGGGGGGCCAGCAGGCCAGAGGTGGATGAACGCAATGCCCTCGTTTGGGTGTAGGGACTGATCAGAGCCTGAAGGTACGGAGGTGCCGTTCCCCTCACAGCTCCGTAGGCAAGCACCATGGTCTTATAGCTGATGCAAGCTTCAACTGGAAGCCAGTGGAGTGTGTGGAGGAGCCGGGTGACGTGAGAGAACTTGGGAAGGTTGAATTCTAACCCCTTTTCAGTGTGGAAACATTAGTGTTACATTTCACTTGTCCCAGTGTGTTAACCATTAATTAATAGCTGAATGTCTTAAAATGCTTGTCAGCTTCAGGGGCCTCTACCTTTTCAGCATGGAGTCCGCTGTCACTTGCTGATGTGTTTGGTCATGTCAATCACTCGAGTCTGCCACTTTTTGGGCAAAATTGTAATTGAGACGATCAGAGGGCACATGTATCCCAACTGCAAGTGGTACATTTTCCATAACCCAGGCATTCGCAAGCATCTTGTGCCCCCCCCCCCCCCCCCTCAGCCAGACTTTCCCAACTCGATAGTGTACTGACTAGTTTTTCATGCAAATTTCTTTTACTTGAGAAATACTGCACAAAACATCATAGCTAGATGTAAAATTGCACGACTAAGACCTCCTCGGCAAAAACGTCTAAATTAGTTTCTTGATTGATCTTGTTGTTGCTACAGTGACTCAGGAACGACAAATAACACTACCTGCCAGGGTATGACATGCGAACATAACACACCCACATCAAACCACACCCCAAAGACAACTCTCGTTTGGCTTCAGTCATGGCCGCTTACATTTCGTCAAAACAAGGCCAAATCAGGAAGCGCAGTCGCCCTTTAAGAGATGTAATCCGCTTGAGTAAGAGTGATAGTTTGTTACAGCTCCTTCTCTCTGCAACTTTTAATTGTGTGTGTGTTTGTGTGTGTGTGCGTGCGTATGTGTGTGTGTGTGTGTGTGCATGTTTGTGTGTGTGTGTGACTACATTTAATGAAACCACCCCTATCTCTACTACTACCTGTCAGTCACTCTGTATATTTATTGCTTCTTTCTAACACTGTGTATGTTAGGTGTCTGCTTCAATCCTTCACTTGATTAGAGAGAGAAAGAGAGAGAGAGAGAGAGAGAGAGAGAGAGAGAGAGAGAGAGAGAGAGAGAGAGAGAGAGAGAGAGACAGACAGACAGACAGACAGACAGACAGACAGACAGACAGACAGACAGACAGACAGACAGACAGACAGACAGACAGACAGACAGAAAGAAAGAAAGAAAGAAAGAAAGAAAGAAAGAAAGAAAGAAAGAAAGAAAGAAAGAAAGAAAGAAAGAAAGAAAGAAAGAAAAGAAAGAAAGAAAGAAAGAAAGAAAGAAAGAAAGAAAGAAAGAAAGAAAGAAAGAAAAAGAAAGAAAGAAAGAAAGAAAGAAAGAAAGAAAGAAAGAAAGAAAGAAAGAAAGAAAGAAAGAAAGAAAGAAAGAAAGAAAGAAAGAAAGAAAGAAAGAAAGAAAGAAAGAAAGAAAGAAAGAAAGAAAGAAAGAAAGAAAGAAAGAAAGAAAGAAAGAAAGAAAGAAAGAAAGAAAGAAAGAAAGAAAGAAAGAAAGAAAGAAAGAAAGAAAGAAAGAAAAAGAAAGAAAGAAAGAAAGAAAGAAAGAAAGAAAGAAAGAAAAGAAAGAAAGAAAGAAAGAAAGAAAGAAAGAAAGAAAGAAAGAAAGAAAGAGAAAACAATGAAGAGAAAGCGAGCCAGACAAAGAAAAAAACAGCCTATTGACACAAAGACAGACACAGACAGCTAGTCTGCCCAGCCAGTGGTATACTATACTGGTCTCCTGGCTCTAGCCCAACGAGGCCCCTCCAGACGCCTTCTCTCGACCCCAGAGCCACTGAGTCTCCTCAGGCCCGCCGGGCTGCCTTAGCCCCTCTCCCCATGAGCTCCACACACCATTTTAATAGATCACTATTAAATCGTCAGATTGTTGAGACCTGGAACGGTTTAATCTCCCAGGCTCTAATGACTTTAGCAGGTTGTCACACCACACAGGCATGTAGAGATGGTATTCACAGGGGTGTAAAGAACTGAAAGACCCGTCTGTGTGTAATATAAAGACATAGTGAATCAATTCACGTCTATGAACTGACTTGGATAATCCAAGTGAGTAAGAATGGATGAATGCATTGCTGATAATGTCTATACAGTAATACACTGCTACCTGACTTAAATGGCAGTGATAATACTTTTAGAGACGGCCACTTTTGTGAGCAAGAAATGCTTTCTTATCATGCATTATCATCATACTCCTCTCCTTTAACTGGATTTGGACTGACATCGACTGCTTTCAAAGACTGCCGAGAGAGAGTGACCTTGTTTGGTTATAATGAATTACAATAGCGAGCAATCTGTTACCATTAAACACTGCCTCTTTGGAGTGACATTTCAGTCAATTCAGAAGCAGCAGGCTTGGACAGTTTTCTAAGATGCCTATTCCTGCTTGTGAAAATTGATAATTGATGTTCTCTGCTGCGTAATTGAGAAAAATGTACAAACAGGCACTCAGAGAAAGTCTCAATCAGAATGAAAAATACTTTTGAAAAACCTCACTTGCTTCCAGTCCCCAGATCTGCAGGATTGAGCCCCTAAGAAACCAGGAGAATGCAAAAGTTTTCACATGGCAAAGTATCTGATGAAGATTTGTCAATGATACAAATGTAATACACAGTCGTGGTCAAAGGTTTTGAGAATTACACAAGTATTGGTCTTCACAAAGTTTGCTGCTTCAGTGTTTTTAGATATTTTTGTCAGATGTTACTATGGTATACTGAAGTATAATTACAAGCATTCCATAAGTGTCATACGTGTCAAAGGCAGAGTTTACCCTTCTTTTTCAAGACCTCTGCAATCCGCCCTGGCATGCTGTCAATTAACTTCTGGGCTACATCCTGACTGATGGCAGCCCATTTTTGCATAATCAATACTTGGAGTTTGTCAGAGTTTGTGGGTTTTAGTTTGTCCACCCGCCTGTTGAGGATTGACCACAAATTCTCAATGGGATTAAGGCCTGGGGTGTTTCCTGGCCATGGACCCAAAATGTCTATGTTTTGTTCCCCGAGCCACTTATGGCAAGGTGCTCCATCATTCTGGAAAAGGCATTGTTCGTCACCAAACTGTTCTTGGATGGTTGGGAGAAGTTTCTCTCGGAGGATGTGTGGGTACAATTCTTTATTCATGGCTGTGTTCTTAGGCAAAATTGTGAGCCACTCCCTTGGCTGAGAAGCAACCCCACACATGAATGGTCTCAGGATGCTTTACTGTTGGCATGACACAGGACTGATGGTAGCGCTCACCTTGTCTTCTCCGGACAAGCTTTTTTCCGGATGCCCCAAACAATCGGAAAGGGGATTCAGTGCATCAGAGAAAATGACTTTACCCCAGTCCTCAGCAGTCCGATCCCTGTACCTTTTGCAGAATATCAGTCTGTCCCTGATGTTTTTCCTGGAGAGAAGTGGCTTCTTTGCTGGCCTTCTTCACACCAGGACATCCTCCAAAAGTCTTCGCCTCACTGTGCGTGCAGATGCACGCACACCTGCCTGATGCCATTCCTGAACAAGCTCTGCACTTGTGGTGCCACGATCCCGCAGCTGAATCAACTTTAGGAGATGGTCCTGGCGCTTGCTGGACTTTCTTGGGCGCCCTGAAGCCTTCTTCACAACAATTGAACCTCTCTCCTTGAAGTTCTTGATGATCCGATAAATGGTTGATTTAGGTGCAATCTTACTAGCAGCAATATCCTTGCCAGTAAAGCCCTTTTTGTGCAAAGCAATGATGACGGCACGTGTTTCCTTGCAGGTAACCATGGTTAACAGAGGAATAACAATGATTTCAAGCACCACCCTCCTTTTAAAGCTTCCAGTCTGTAATTCTAACTCAATCAGCATGACAGAGTGATCTCCAGCCTTGTCCTCGTCAACACTCTCACCTGTGTTAATGAGAGAATCACTGACATGATGTCAGCTGGTCCTTTTGTGGCAGGGCTGAAATGCAGTGGAAATGTTTTTTTGGGATTAAGTTCATTTTCATGGCAAAGAGGGACTTTGCAATTAATTTCAATTCATCTGATCACTCTTCATAACATTCTGGAGTATATGCAAATTGCCATTATAAAAACTGAGGCAGCAGACTTTGTGAAAATTAATATTTGTGTCATTCTCAAAACTTTGACCACGACTATATATGAAGCTAGTCTGGTTTCAGAAGTTGATAATGAGGGCTCTATTGCCTCAGCGGCTCTGTTCTGCAGTTACAATCAAAGAAAAGTTTTGGTCCGGTTATTAAGTGGTTCGTTGAGCTAAAAGAACATCTATAGGCTTCAAGCAGGATGCACTTTGACGCCCAATTAAGCCTTGTGTTATGAAATGAAACAATTTGAAGGAAGCCAGTATTCAGGTAAAAGCAGAGGAAAAGAACACAACAAAAACAAAACAAAGCATATTTACATACGTAATATTTATTTTGTCTCGCCAATTTTCGCTGCATTCAATTAGCCAGATCCAATGTGTGCGCGGGGTGCCAAATAAAACCGATAATTCATCTACCACGGACCATCCAGACAGTGATAAGTATTCAACACTCCTGCTGCTCGTCTCTCCGTGTTTGCTTTGTGTTGTTGAGCTCTGAGCTCTGATATCTCCCTTATCAAAGCCAATGATTAATTATTTTGATGCTGTGGCGGCGTTAGCAATTTATGTGCTCTTTGAGAATCACTGGTAAATAAGAGAATCAGAATCTGCCAATTATATTCATCAGAGTACACTGGGGTTCCATTTCAGGATTCCAGAACGCCTCCCATTTAGTGCACCGAGCTTACCTAACACAATCTCCATTGATATTTTTGCGCACCCTTAATTAATCAGAACCCACTCTTGGGAGGTTATTACAAGAAAAAGGATATGGCACAGAGAGGGCTACCAATTACAAAAAGGTATATTGAAAAGAGAGACAATTATTTCTGTGAAATATGGCTATCTAGAAATGGCTGCTCACTTTCAAATTGACTCGATTGTGGTGCCATTCATCAATGCTAAATGATGGAAATAATAGTGTTTTTTATGGGTTTTGGGGGACAATTGTGTCCAAAAAGTATTATTATTTATTTCCATCACAGTGTAGTCTGTATTCAAGCCATATTTCCCTGTGAGTCCGATGCTATAAATTGTCCTCCTTTATAATCTGTGTTAAGGGCATGAATTTTACGTTTTGGACAAATAATGGAATGAATGCAGGAAAACTCATCATTTTTCACATAAGCCAAATAAATCAAGGAAAACAATACAGCCATGCGGGACCTCGGGGACAGACATTGTGAGGCACTTTACACTGACCTTTTCCAATAATAACATTTTGTCTGGGGGGAAGACATTAAGACAATTATATAAAGTAAGTCAGAAAAAGTTAAACTATTAAACACACTCTCAAACTCTAAGTCCACTAATCACTGTAGACAAAACAAGCAGGAAAGAGCCAAAAGCCATCATTATCCCCGTATCGATCTGTAGGAAATCTGGCTGTTAAAAGGAGCTGGATCAAATTCTCTTTTGAACCTAGTGATGCTAAGGTCATTTAGAATTTTAAAGTCCGAGTCAACTCTTTTCGTTTTAAACGTTGCTTTGTTTTAAATGGAGCAAAAGCTGCAGCTCGTATCGCCAAATGACACCCCAAATTTCTTGACACGGTGGATTTAATCCCCCCCCCTCTCTTTCTCTCTCTTCTCTCTAGTGGATTCCATATTCTGTCTCTGTCCTCTCTAGCAGTGGAAAACAAAGCAATTGTCTTGGAGCTCCTGCAGACAGGAAGTGTTGTGTCAGGTAGTGAGAGATACAGTATGAGCCTCAGTATCCTGTTCCCACTGAAGGGAAGACCACCATTATGTCAGGACTTCAGACCACCATCATGTCACGACTTCAGACCACCATTATGTCAGGACATCAGACCACCTTTATGTCAGGACTTCAGACCACCTTTATGTCAGGACTTCAGAGCCTCAAAGGACCATAATCAGCAAACTGGCCTGTTGACTGGCCAATGTCTCCCTGGATCCAGTTAAGTAAGGATAAAACAGAGTGAAATAGGGTTAGAATTAGGTTTAGGTTAGGGTCAGGGTAAGGGTCAGGGTTAAGAGTTTAGCCCTTCGGGTACTGCCTAAACTTGCCCAATAAGAACACACATTTGTTTTCTGTTGCAAAGAGTTTTGCTGCTGTGTCTTACTGAATATGATCCTGGTCTCTCCAGGTGAAAGGTTGTACCCACTCCCCAGTGCAGTCAGAGGAACATGATCCTGGTCTCTCCAGGTGAAGGACTGTAGCCAATACCCAGTGCAGTCAGAGGTAAAGTATGAAGATGCTGCTTGGCCAACTATGCTCTGAGTTAGACCAGCCCATACAGAACATGTGTTTCTATTCCCTGGGGAGAAGGGAGGACTGTGTCTGTGTGTTTGTCTGATCTCAATTCACTCTGGTCACGCTTTTTATTTGAAAGAAAGAAAGAAAGAAAGAAAGAAAGAAAGAAAGAAAGAAAGAAAGAAAGAAAGAAAGAAAGAAAGAAAGAAAGAAAGAAAGAAAGAAAGAAAGAAAGAAAGAAAGAAAGAAAGAAAGAAAGAAAGAAAGAAAGAAAGAAAGAAAGAACACTTCAAAAGATTGTGACTGGGTTTTTGTGTGTCATTGATGACATCAATAGCAGAACAACAATCATAGCACCAATCTCTTTCTGTTACAAAACAACAAACATGTAAAAAAAAAAAAAAGGGGTGTCAGTTTAAAAGCCACAAAAGCACAAGTTGTTTTCTTCGGCATCACATTTTTTTTCTCCGGTTTTTCTCATGTTGTTCTGAATGTATTGTAGTAAACCCTCTCCGCCCTTTTGACATGTCAATAACAACAATAACAAAAGTGTGTTTCTCTGCAGGTTTATGGTTGCAATACAGTCCCGCTTGGCGAGAGTCTCTATAGTTCCATTACTCTACCTTCAGCATCAGCCAGTGTAGCCAGCACTACAGCTAATCACCAGGTGGAAAGAAACAACAACAGAACTGTCAAAAGAGAGAGACTTTTAGAAAGAAGGAACTTCTGAAACTGTTTAAATTGAACTTGAGGAAGAATGCTGTAATACCAAATGGAGACATGTCTAAAATGAGTTTCAGACGAAATGGGATGTTTATGTCGTCAATTCTCTGAACCCTTGCCTGTTGGAAGTGTGTTAAAGCCACAGTAGACAGAGTTAGTATTGAATGGATGGGTTTGAGCTGGGTTTATGTTGTTTATAAATGCACTATTACCTAGTAATAAGGCTGTTTTTACCTTTCACAATAAACAACAATACAGATACGTTGGTTAGCAATTTGACTGACGCATGAATAACTCTTGCTTTTCATGATAAATTGTTATGTTGTACATTTTAGCATTAATTTTCAAAATAAGGATAGGGAATATAACTTCCTCCTACATAGTATTTTCAACGCATCCCCTAACAGCAGGCAACAGCGATTATGGAGTGTGTTGCCCTTTTAATTATGGAGTTTGTTGCCCTTTTAATTATGGAGTGTGTTGCCCTTTTAATTAAGGAGTGTGACGCGTCTGTAGATTACGGAGTGTCTTGCCCTTTTAATTAAGGAGTGTGGTGCCATCTGTAGTTTATGGAGTGTGTTGCCCTTTTAATTAAGGAGTGTGGTGCCATCTGTAGATTATGGAGTGTGTTGCCCTTTTAATTAAGGAGTGTGGTGCCATCTGTAGATTACGGAGTGTCTTGCCCTTTTAATTAAGGAGTGTGGTGCCATCTGTAGTTTATGGAGTGTGTTGCCCTTTTAATTAAGGAGTGTGGTGCCATCTGTAGATTATGGAGTGTGTTGCAGTTTTAATTACGGAGTATTTTGCACAAAAGTGGATTATTTTATACTAAAGGTACGACAGGTTTGGGAGGTGTCCCACAGCTGTTCCCAGCAGTTCGTCCTGTCCCTCTCCCACAGAAGGTCCTTGGATGGTACACAGCAGGCCACTACAGCCTGACTGACAGCAACCCTCATCTCCCTTGTCACAGGCCACCCCTGCTCTCACGGACACTCTCTCTCATCCGAAAGGCATTTACCAAATTGAGTCCAGCATATATCTTTAATAAAAAAATCTGCTACCTCCATACTGAAGTTTGGTGGTTGGCCGGTGATGGCTTTCAATTTGTCAAAGGCTGGTTCACATACGGCATCTCGCTGCAGGATTCGGCGAGGGCGAGGTGGGGACTGTTCGGTGCGACACACGCACATCACCGCTGTCAGACCCGGGGAAGGCGTCAGGCGGTGGCGGGCAGCGGCCTGTCCACCGTTGTCACATCCGTGACCTGGCATTTTGGAGACAAATGCTAACTTGTCAGCGAGCAGGAGCCATGGAGGCTTGAGCTGAATAATTGTGTCATGTTGTTTGACACAGGGGGTTTTGAGTGGTACTGCCACCGCCGCGTTTATAGACAGACTCCTGATAAATTAACAATATGCAAATGAGGAGACCAACAGCCGTGTTGTTTACTTACAAAAAGTAAACACTGTCAGAGGGAATATATTCACGGCCCAGGGTGGAAACAAGCCTGTAAAATGTTGTCCAGCAATTATGACTTCATCAGCTCATATACAGTACAGTACAGCACTGCAACACTGCAAGGAGTAATATATATATATTTTTTGACATTTTAGTCATTTAGCAGACGCTCTTATCCAGAGCGACTTACAGTTAGTGAGTGCATACATTTTTCATAATATGTTCTTAGTCATGATGAGCTCAATAATTTCTAACTTCATGAGCAAATATTAGTAGTTTGTCTAGTCCTGAAGTGCCCCCTCAGACCCCTGACTCCCCACCCCCCACCAGGCCCCACCCCTAGGGATAACAACAAGATAACAAATGGACTTATCACATCCTCTGAAGTCAGACCTGGCTGGAGCCCATGGAGACAAGAGAGCAGTACCAGAAGCCATGGGGCCTTCATTTAGGCCCTGACATACAGTATACTACCTGACAGTGGCTCCCGCTGCAGTGGAGCGGGCCAGGTTGGTGAGGGGTGGACAGTGGTGGTGGTGGGGGTCCAGATTAATTCTCAGGGGGATCCTTCCAGAGTCTCAGGCACAGATTAGTTCTGTAATGGCGGATCGCAGGGAGCATCCATCAGCTTCCTGCCTCATCGTGACGCTGTGTGACAGGCGGCGTTATCCCGAAAACAGGCCTGGTGGTGAATTAGAATGAAAAGGGCCAGAGAGGTAGGGGTGTAGGGAGAAAGAAAGAGAGAGAGGATGAGAAAGAGAGAGAGAGAGAGAGAGAGAGAGAGAGAGAGAGAGAGAGAGAGAGAGAGAGAGAGAGAGGATGGATGGATGGATGGATGGATGGATGGATGGATGGATGGATGGATGGATGGATGGATGGATGGATGGATGGATGGATGGATGGATGGATGGATGGATGGATGGATGGATGGATGGATGGATGGATGGATGGATGGATGGATGGATGGATGGATGGATGGATGGATGGATAGAGAGATAGAGATAGTCATGCCATGTGCCTCAGACCTCTCTGCCGTTATATAATTGCAGGGCTGGCAACTTTTGAAGAAAGCTTGGAGTGAGATTTGCTATGTCAATTTCATTGCCTGCCCCCTGGCACAATCCCTAGAAGGGGGACTGGGAAAATGGTACTGTTTTAAAGCTAATTTTCCTGCAATTCTACATATTTTGACCTGGTTTAGGCCTCTGACCAGGGTGGAAAATAACAACTTTTAAACCACAGGTCAGGTGTATTCAGGATGCTTTGAACTTTAAATAAACACTCAAAATTCGACGACTTTGTTACTTAGAGATTTTGTGGGGATTACATTTTAAGTATGCTAATATTTTTTTCAACATATTTTTTAGGTGGTTTGACACTTCATTCAGACAGTAATGAAATGAGATAGGGAGACAGGCAAATGCTAGAAACAGTGGGAAGGTGGGATTGATCCCTGTTCTCAGGTGAAAAGTTGTATGCAACAGGTGCCGGGGAGTGTTACCACTACACCAAGGCTCTGCACAGGAATTGTGTTATATTGATAGTTGATGGCAGAGTGTAACAAAAATCATAGATTACAGTCGCCTTGTCCTGCTTTCAAGGTAAGGACACAAATATTTTGAAATTTAGGTGAACTATCTCTTTATAATAGGGCTGGAAGAAAATCCTGCTTGCTCTCCAGGAAGGTTGGCCACCCCTGATCTACAAGTGCTGGGTGTTTGCAAATGTTCTTGTTATAACAATTAATTTCTCAAAATCACCCAACCTTCAAGAAAAATCTACTAAATATCAATATTCAGGTGGTTTATTCCTAGTAGTTGAATATCCCTGCTTTCCTCTTACTCTACATAGACAAAATAGGATGTGTTTATGAGTTGTGAGTCCCCCTACCATCTCTGCCTAGCATGTGCACAATACTAAAATGTCAAAAAATATATTTGGTTCCTGGAGCATTTAATATCCAATGCTTATTTGTATGCCTTATTCAAAACTGTCCATGAATGGCTACAAAATATATAGCCTCATATCACTCATTTTCAAAGACACAAGTAGGCATATCAGAATTAAAATATGTGATTACACTGGCAAAATTGGGAAGTGGAATAATAAAGTACGTTTGGGGAATAACAGTAGTGTTCTTGCTGACAAGCACACTATTAACCCTACATTTTTGCCCATTGTTAAGAATGAGAATTGTTCCACTGATCAGACTAAATAAAGTAAATAGATAATAAAATCTCCTGAAGAGAAGATGACATAAATCTGCCCCTACAACCTAACCAAATAATTGTTCTATTTATTAGATTAGAATTAGAAAAATTAGATTAGATTTATTAATTAGAAAAATAAAAGCAGTAGTTTTCAATGCATGAGATATAAGACATGTGCCGTGAGAGCGTGAGAAGAGGGTCAAATGCGTGTCTCACGGCCAATGCGTGAGAGTTGGAGGTTATGATTGATGGCATGTGTTGATAGTGTGACCTTGTTCCA
This sequence comes from Coregonus lavaretus, assembly GCF_964263955.1. Classification (NCBI taxonomy): domain Eukaryota; kingdom Metazoa; phylum Chordata; class Actinopteri; order Salmoniformes; family Salmonidae; genus Coregonus; species Coregonus lavaretus. The sequence goes on from NC_139994.1 coordinate 13,578,616, forward strand.
AGCATTCATTACTGTCATCCATTCTCAAAACGAGTTAGGGTATTGACATCTGGTAGAAAACTAGAAATTGAATCCAAACACAAATTCAATGTGTTCAGTGATAGTCATCATGAGATCAAGTATTGCATTTTTCATGAATCAGAAGCAATAGGCCTTGGTAGAGAAGCCCATTCTCATTTATGACACTGCTGTAGAGTGAGATATGTGATAGTCACTCAAAATGCCAGCTCATTCCTTCAGACTTCCACCTGATTGGGCTTCAGGAGGCTTGTAAGGCCAACAGCACCACTACAGCATGTTGATCGTTTTTTCTTTCATTTAAATTTGGCTTTAGTGTTTGAACGGTTTAAGCTACAAAATATTATGACCCCATTTCAAAGCTACGACTCTCAGGGACACGTATGTGCCTTCTGTGTCCCTATCTGATTCTCACAAGTCCTTGTTAGAAGGGAGTGTGACCAAAAATTCACCTAATGACAGAGGGAAATTAATTCAAAGCATACTTCCTTCAGACTGGAATTTGGCATTACCTGATTTAACATATCTTAGTGTTATATATTGTGCTGGTTAGTTTTCAGATGATTTTAAAATGACCAACTTACTTTTAAGGAGCTTTTTATAAATGGTGAACGAGCATTGCGCATTTTCAATTATGATAAAATAAATTGTTGAACCTCGCCCTCCAATTCTTTCCTTATTACTTTTAGCAACATTTAATTTGAAGAAAAGTGCTTTATTGGTGTGTGTGCATTGCTTTTTTATACAGTTCTTCCAAAGGATAATAGCATGTGGAAAATGCAATTAACCTTTTTTACATCTGGCCCCGGTAAGAATATGGTTGAATAGCCCTGCGATACAACATAGGCTGTGTGGTTGTGAAATAATGAAGTTATTCATCTCGTTCCAGTGGGTTTGGGAAATGGTGAGTCAAAATAACAAGAACAACAACTTTCTTGGAGACTTCTGAAATGTCCACCCAACATTTCAGTAAACCTCAAACTATCTGAGATGCCTGCCTGACCATGATGTCTAGCCAGAGATTTTCAGGGGAAAAAATGAAAACCGAAGAAAATGAAAACCATCCATCGCAGTGAAGAATATCAGTGAAACGTAAAGGTTACCGTGACAACCTTTCCCTCACTGGAGGTCAATGGGTGCAACATAACACATACACCTACATGTCCACCCCCATACAGTGGATGCATTATTTAAACTACACCTTCACATTGGGCCTTTGGCCTTCTAGACATGCTATACTCTGGCATTTGTGCAAGCTTTTTTATCATTCCCAGCGCTGACTTCATTTTATCTGAGGCGTCTCCCGTCAGATTGGGAGCAAATGGTTATCCGGCGAGCTAGGGTCATCTTCACACCTCCCATTATTTGGCTAAAACACACAGTGACAATTAAAGGGCACCCTCCCGTCCCCTGCTTCATTTATTCATGCCTGCTTCTTCCAGGGACCAACTGGGACCAGAAATAAACACACATCCGGCAATTTTCTCCCTCAAGACCCCAACATTGGCCCATTTTTCACCCTTGAGGCCCCCATTATTAACCAAATAATGACCATACTGCGCAACAACAACAATTTAGGACCAGCCCATCTAGCATTTGTCTCTGACCTGCCCTATGGTCAGTCCGTTTCTGGCTTCTTCCCTCAAAAGCACAGATCCATGGCATGCTAGAGAGAGGAAAACCTTGTCTTTATACATAACTTCATCTGCATTTTTCACTGCCACCCAGCCCCCTTAAAGTGTAATGTCCATGCGCAGAGCTTGGCTGTTGTCCTTTAAAGTTCTAGCTTGTAGGCCTGCAGGTTTTTAAGTCTCACCATTTTTTCCTTTTGACGTGCTTTGCTCGTTTGTAGTATCAAGGAAAATGTATGAAAATCATGTCAACATTAAATGTATTGCGGCCCCTTTTTCACAGTGAAATAGGCTATAAATAGCTGTGCCGTTATTCCGAATTGTAATTGTGTGCCCTCATAATTTGCATGGATGAAATTTGTACACCCAAGGTAAAGGCCTCTGTAGGGCTGAGCCTGCCAAGTTGACGTATATGCTTTAGAATGTTTTAATTATACCCAGGCTTTTCTTCGTTTTATTTTACAGTTTGTTTCGTGTTAAATATCAGCCACTATCAGGAGGAACTTATAACTGTCACTTTAGTGTTAGTTTTCTTCAATTTCTAGCTTACATTTTGAATCATTCCATTCCATTTCCCTTGCTTTCCTCTGTCACGTCCGTGTAAATTGTTCCTGGGGGTCGCTAGCATTAGTGGATCATATTAGAATGACGTTGTGCAATAATTTGGGACATGTCGCCTATTTGAATCATTATGGAATTCAGACCACATGTAGCAGGTTAAACCTGGCGCCTGGAGCACGGTTCACCATGACTGGACCGTTGTCATACAGTTCCATGATTAGTGAGAATTAGGGTAGATTTATAGGACTATTGTTCAACCCCTATCGTACACTTTTTTTCCACCTTCCAATATTTCATGGATTGAACTTGAATATGACAACTTTCAGGATTAATCATATCACAGTATTTTTTTCCCATCAATATATTTAGTGTGTAAAGGCTCTCCAACCTCTTTTTTTATGATTCATACATACTGGACATTCCTAACCCTAAAATGTGCCAAAATAATCTACAAAATCAGAGTATTTTTGTATCTACCAGTTGGTGCTGAAACTGAGATGAAGATGCATAGATGACATTCTTTCATTGATCCCTATTTTCTGAACCCTTTTGCTCGATGTGTTCTATTGACTCTGTCGACAAAATTATAATTAAATATACACTGTATTTAAATGGATGGCTTAAGATAAATGTACTGAAAACCCTATTGAACGAAAACTCCATGAGAAAATCTGTTGGCCAGCAAGTGGGAGGGTTTTCAGCGGTTGAATTTAACTTATTCAGAGTGCCAGGTAGCCACACCTGCAGAGCGCGTTACGAGACTGAATAAGGTAAGTCTGAATACCAAATACTGAGAAGTGCGTAGGAAAGGCGAGTGTAGGAAAGGTGTAAATTCCTAAGTGGGAATCAGGCCCAACTGCACTTGGACTTTTCCAACTCTTCCCACACCTCCAAACAGTGTTAAGTTTATCCTACACCAAATCTATGCAATGAAAAACAGGCATTCTTAGTTTATTGCTGCCCCAGCAGAAAGGAAAGTACAAGACTAGGATATCATTTTGTTAGTCTTATTAAAATGGCATTATTCCTGAGGTATTGACAGGCTGAAAAAGCATTGTTTTTATGCACCCAGTCTGAACCAAATTCATTTACAATGACAGAGCGTCTAAAGAAAATGGTGAGTGTAGCCAACAATGGATTAGTCTGTGAACTTGGTACTGCACAGGTACTGTACACAATGGAATGACTGAAGTAGTGGATGAAGTAATGTTTTTCCTTCACTCATTCATACTCCCCCCCCCCCCCACACACACACACTCTCACATGCACACACACGCACACACACACACACACACACACACACACACACACAGTATGCTTCATATAGAGCTGGAGAGACTATTAGTATATAGAAGATGCCTTGTAAGCCCAGTGAATTCAGAATGACAAGAAATAAAAAAGCACTTCATTGTCAAAGGTCAAGCTGTGGGTTGTTTGTCTTTTTTCCCTCCCTTTCTCTCAAGAACTGTCATAAGGATTTCTAATTATTTTCCCCTTTCAAGCTCATAAAACATGTCCTCCAACAAAGCGACCATATTGTTCAGCCCTGCACAAGCCACAGATCCCGTCAATCCTGTTTGTAATTATCAACTCATTTGGGAATATGGGATTTTCTTACAAAAATAAAGGATTGTTTTGCTCTTGGACGAAACCACATCACACAGCATCACACAGCCTTTATTGTATCTTCAAAACCAAGAGAATGGAAATTCAACAATAAGGCGCCACTGATGAAGTCTGAAAGTCCCCCAGGAAAAGAGTTTGCTTATTGAAGATAACATAATTTTTTCATCCCAGGGAAGAAGGATTTTTTGTCAGTGCATCTCAAATGATAAATCAAGTCTAGGCCAATCATTTCTGCAACACATTTTTCAGGAAAACATTACATGGTGTGGCAACAGAAAACATACAACCACAATGGAATTCAAAGGGAAAAATTAATAATAACACAATAAGCTGGATCTCACTTAGGCCTGCAAGACATTCAGGCTTTGGGGGCTTTCTGAACTGCGTCAGAACATGTTTAAAAAGACATTTATCGTAAACGTCCTCATCTCTCATAGCTGTGACAGCTGGAAGTTTATGGATGGATCTGAAAATATGCACCAAACAACCAATTTAGTCAAATAAAACATCAGCTAAATGTTATAATGTGAAGAACAGTACCCACTAAACTTAAAATGTCTGGATTGGTATTTGATACTCAACAGACAACAGTAAGGAGGGAACACAACGAACACAACTAGCTGAATTTCTATGGTTCAAGTGGGACCTCTTTAGGTTGAGGGCATGTCACTTTGAATGAAGAACCTGTTGTTGAGTTGCACTGTCTCAGGCAGGCCGTAGGAGCAACGTGCGAAGTTAGTCTCTCGCACACATATCGTATTGTTAATGGAGCTGTCTTACGCTAAAATGCCCTGAGATTAGAGGAAAGGTCGGTGGCGCCACCACATCAGTTTGTTTCTGTCTTTGCCATAACCCAGCTCAGAAAAGTCAGACCTGGGTACAAATACTATTTGATATAATTTCAAATACTGTGCTTACTGTAACTGAGCTTAGCAATGGAATGGAACCAATAGAATAGTCGCAAAAGAGCAAACTTGCCCATCTCACATTCCAGACAGGCTGAAGCAAATGCTAAAAGTATTTGAAAGTTTTCCAAAAGTATTTGAACCCAGGTCTGGACTGCAGTGATACCGGTCCCTATAACCCAGGCTGCCTGCAGTAGTCCAGTAATTGACCCAGGTGGAGAAGTGGGTCAGTGGTTTCATGAGCTGCAGCATGATTCATAGGATTCATTTGAATTTCATAGCTCAGGACATTTACAATAGGCCCATGCATTTACACTGAACAAAACTATAAACGCAACATGTAAAGTGTTGGTCCCATGTTTCATGAACTAAAATAATAGATCTGCGAAATGTTCCATACACACAAAAAGTGTGTATACTATACTTTTTCCAAATTTTGTTACGTTACAGCCTTATTCTAAAATTGATTAAATACATTTTTTCCTCATCAATCTACACACAATACCGCATAATGACAAAGCGAAAACAGGTTTGTAATTTTTATTTTGCAAAAAACAGACATATCACATTTACATAGGTATTCAGACCCTTTGCTATGAGACTCGAAGTTGAGCTCAGGTGCATCCTGTTTCCATTGATCATCCTTGAGATGTTTCTGCAACTTGATTGGAGTCCACCTGTGGTAAATTCAATTGATTGGACATCATTTGGAAAGGCACATACCTGTCTATATAAGGTCCCACAGTTGACAGTGCATGTCGAGGTCGAAGGAATTTGTCCGTAGAGCTCCGAGACAGGATTGTGTCGAGGCACAGATCTGGGGAAGGGTACCAAAAAATGTCAGCAGGATTGAAGGTCCCCAAAAACACAGTGGCCTCCATCATTCTTAAATGGAAGACGTTTGTAACCACCAAGACTCTTCCTAGAGTTGGCCACCTGGCCAAACTGATCAATCGGGGGTAGAAGGGCCTTGGTCAGGGAGGTGACCAAGAACCCAATGGTCACTCTGACAGAGTTCCTCTGTGGAGAAGGGCAACCATCTCTGCAGCACTCCACCAATCAGGCCTTTATTGTAGAGTGGCTAGACAGAAGCCACTCCTCAGTGAAAGGCACATGACAGCCTGCTTAGAGTTTGCCAAAAGGCACCTAAAGGACTCTCAGACCATGAGAAACAAGATTCTCTGGTCTGATGAAACCAAGATTGAACTCTTTAGCCTGTATGCCAAGCGTCACGTCTGGAGGACACCAGGCACCGCTCATCACCTGGCCAATACCATCCCTACGGTGAAGCATCGTGCTGTGGCGATGTTTTTCAGCGGCAGGGACTGGGAGACTAGTCAGGATCGAGGGAAAGATGAGCGGTGCAAAGTACAGAGAGATCCTTGATGAAAACCTGCTCAAAAGTGCCCAGGACCTCAGTCTGGGGCGAAGGTTCACCTTCCAACAGGACAACAACCCTAAGCACACAGCCAAGACAACGCAGGAGTGGCTTCGGGACAAGTCTCTGAATGTCCTTGAGTGGCCCAGCCAGAGCCCGGACTTGAAACCGATCGAACATCTCTGGAGAGACATGGAAATAGCTGTGCAGCGACGTTCCCCATCCAACCTGACAGAGCTTGAGAGGATCTGCAGAGAAGAATGGGAGAAACTCCCCAAATACAGCTGTGCCAAGCTTGTAGCGACATACCCAAGAAGACTTGAGGCTGTAATCGCTGCCAAAGGCGCTTCAACAAAGTACTGAGTAAATGGTCTGAATACTTATGTAAATGTGATATTTCAGTTTTCTTTATTTTATAAATTTGTACACATTTCTAAAATCCTGTTTTTGCTTTGTCATTATGGGGTATTGTGTGTAGATTAAAAAAAATGTGGAAAAAGTCAAGGGGTCTGAATACTTTCCGAATGCACTGTAGATCCCACTATCAGCCAGGGATATAGACTAACAGACCGGGCTGTAGTGGAGTGTAGTGGAGTCTGAGTGTAAGTCTGATGTATAATCTATGCCTTCATGTAGCCTGGTGCCTCTCCTCCCCTCTCCTCCCATCTCCTTTCCTCAAAGCTCTCTCTCTCTCTCTATGCTAATCTGATTGATCTGAGGCACACAATCAATGTTTATTGCTGGGCGACTGGAGGTCAGGCCTTCACTGCTTCTCAAATTGCCTACTAACAATTTCAGCAAGGTTTTGCAAGTTAAAAAACACACCACCGAGAAGCAAACAAATTATTTTAGGGGGAGGCAAGCCATTTTGTTGGTCCTTTCTCTCTCTCTCTCTCTCTCTCTCTCTCTCTCTCTCTCTCTCTCTCTCTCTCTCTCTCTCTCTCTCTCTCTCTCTCTCTCTCTCTCTCTCTCTCTCTTTTCTCTCTCTCTCTCTCTCTCTCTCTCTCTCTCTCTCTCTCTCTCTCTCTCTCTCTCTCTCTCTCTCTCTCTCTCTCTCTCTCTCTCTCTCTCTCCCCCTCTCTCCCTCTCCTGCCTTCAAACAGGAGCAGATGGCCTGGTAATGAAAACCGTGTGCCTACTCACATAAGTCTGATAAATGAAAATCACATTTTCAAAATGAAGAATTAGAACGAGGGTGAGGTACAAACCAGAGGGAAGGCCTGTTTTGGTGAGAGGGGGAGGGCCCCCTGCTGATCTTGCATTCCTGTTCTCTCTCTGTCTCTTTCTCCAAATTTCTTGACACTGTGGATTTCATCTCTCTCTCTCTGTCTCTCCCTGCCAGCCTCTCTCTTCCCTCTGTCTTTCCCCTTCAAATGCACTAGCCATGGCAGCCGCGTGTGAACAGAGCCATACCTCTCAACACCTAGTCAACTGGACCAATCAACAGACCATATCTGGGTGTAATCAAAGCATTATTATTCAGCAATATGTAGTCTCACACACACACACCTTCGGGGAAGGCCCTGCCTCTGATGCAGTCACAACCATGTTTCCAGGTTCCATAAAGCAGCTGGGTCCTGGCAATAAAATGTGATGTGCAGCAGGTCAGCAGGCTTTAGCATGGCCATTGGGAAAAGCACTGGCCAGGCTATGGGCTCTGGGCTCTGGGCACTGGGCTCTGGGCTCTGAGCTCTGGCTCTGGCCTCTGGCTCACAGCGCTGTGCCATCCAGGCTGCTTGGGTGGTTGTTGTGTATTCTGATTTACAGGTGGAGGGAGAGTGGTGGCTCTCTCGCAAGTATAGTAACTCTGAGTTATCATAGGATAGGACAGTGCTGTGCTCCGAATGGTAGAGTCATAAAAGTCTGCCAGTCCTTACAGTGCAGTTAGTGTCATATTTCAAAACTGCAGAGGGTATAGGAAGTGAAATAGCGGTGCGGCTATATCTTGCATGTTAGTCCCAGGTGAGTGTATTGCAGGCTATCCCATCCCTCCTCAGGCTAAAATAATCATGATAAAAGTTTGAATGTGAGGATGACACACAACGCCTTTGGAATGTACTGTGTGTGTGTGTGTGTGTGTGTGTGTGTGTGTGTGTGTGTGTGTGTGTGTGTGTGTGTGTGTGTGTGTGTGTGTGTGTGTGTGTGTGTGTGTGTGTGTGTGTGTGTGTGTGCCTGCGTGCGTGCGTGCATGTGTGCACGCGTGTATGAGTGTGCCTGTGTGTGTGTGGGTGGGAGTACTTTATAATAATTTATCATGTTATTTTTCAAACATTTGATTTAAAAGTTGGTTCAGTGCTGTTCATATATTCATAAATACAATCTGAGTATATCAATATGAGTCATTTCAACAGAATCCCACAGGGAGTCACCATCCCGTGTTTCTCCTCCAGATAGAGAGGGTTGCTATGGCAGATAAATCCTCTTGGGATCTTCTACTCAAATGCCTTCTGAATGGAGCATTCCCATTTCTTTGATCACAGCTTTTATGTCCTAAAATGCATGGTTCTTTTATACTTCTTTATGGAATACAAAGTTATATTTTAATTCATTGCATAATATTTTTAAAATAAAAAGATATTGAAAAAGATATATGTGTCAATTTATTAGGTTGCATTTCTTAAAGTCACACCTTTTTTAAATATTTTAATCCTTTGTTGTTGTCATTTAAATATTTTGGTTAGATAGGGGAAAATGAGACAACATACAAACAATCAAAAGGCTTTTCCCATAACAGCATACACAATAGTTCAGTATGTTTTATGAATGTATGTGTAACAAAGCATGAAGCATGATGCGTTTTTAAATGGTAATTGTTTAAACCCAATTAAAACGGACATGGAAAAAAGTATTTTGTGTCTGTGTGTGTGTTGCATTATTTATTTGTCATCATGGCATGTCATACAGCAAGTGGATGGTTTAAAGAGTTAGCCTCACCACATGATTCTGTTACACAATTTAACAACCCTCGGAGCCACAAAAAAATACATAATGGCTTTGTAGTCAAAATAAATAAAAAATAACAACTATTTTAACTATTCAATACTTTATTTCAGAGCATTGATTAAGTAGATTATTAATATCACGGCAATAGAAGAACTACATAACAGTGAATAAGTCAATTAATAATGCATTCCAATGTAAATCCTTTACTGTACACACGGAAAACGCTAATTGCACATTGTAAATATACACCATGTCTTGAATGTGAGCAGTTGCAGCAAGACAATATTATCCAGTGTATAACAGATCAGTATAAACAGCTACATAGAGCATAGAGGCTACATAGAGGGTACATATAATAATAATAATAATAATAATAAGCCATTTAGCAGACATAGAGGGTACATAGAGGCACACAGAGGTTACACAGAGGCTACATATAGGCTACATATAGCATAGAGTCTACATAGAGGCTACATAGAACATAGAGGCTACATAGAGGCTACATAGAGCTACATAGAGCATAGAGGCTACATAGAGGCTACATAGAGGGCTACCTAGAGGGCTACATAGAGGGCTACATAGAGGATACATAGATAATATGAAAAGAGGCTTAGACTGTATAGCCTCTTTCCGTTGTCGTTCTGGACATTGTATTGTATACTGTATAGTATTGTTTCAACTGCAAACAAACCCAAAATAAATACAATAGGATAATGAGAATGGAGATTATGCTAATGTAATTGTGGTATATATATGCCATGGAATGTTTGAGTTTGGTGTCTCCAACAGCAAATAACTCAGATCTACCTTCTGAAAATGTATCTAAAAATCTGAACATTTTAGAACAACCCAAAAATATATTAGAAAATTATTAACAGCTTTTGCCGTCTATTACATTTTCACTACAGTCCAGCTTCTTGACTTTTCAAATGAGAAAAAGTGGTTTCATAACTTCAGGATACATTATTTTTCAACGTGGGTAATAATCAATCAATTGGTGATCTCTTTGCATCAGAGAAACATTTGGTTTGTTTGTGTTCAATGTTGTTGTAAATGACAGGGGAGATAAACAGACTAGATGTGTTATTTATGTTTTTGAAATTATATTTGATATCATAATCATAGTCTGGTCACCAAACCAGAGCCACTTTACAAAGAACATGCAGAATTCCAGTCTGGACAATCCATCAAAGACGATGTCAACACTGTTTACAATCACAAATGAAACCTAAAATATAAAGATATGAGGATGCAATGAAATCCTGAAGAAAGATGATTGAAAGACAAGCAAAACCAAATGTTTTCTTAGCCAAAACATATTAAACTTTTAGATTCAAATTAGACAATGTAGTGAATTGTAAAATGAGACAAAGCAAACATGTTCTAATCTTTAACAGTAGTCCTGATAATCAACAGGACATTATGCTTTTCAGTAGGATGTGGGGAAAATCTTCAACAACAAAACACGCATTTGAAGCTACGCAGCCCTTAGCCTCATAATTGCCTCTGTTAGACAGACAGATGGTTGTACAGTGATTAATGACACACACACACACACACACACACACACACACACACACACGTAAGAATTTTGTTGACGGTGTATACCATGTGTATCCCATACATACGACTAATTAAACTGAAACTTGAAACACACACACAGTTAAGTAAAAAAGCTAACTCTGAACTCTGTATAATTGTGTCCGTTAATGTGGTTAGAATTGTAGTAATGTAGTAATAATTATTAAACAGTGTTTTATGCCTTCTCTTGTTACACATCTAGCTCATTCTGTACACTTGCCTCTTGCTGGACATGCCTCGAAAAGAGGAATAAACATGCTGCAACATGACATGACTTTCCACGAGGCGCGTTTCAGATAACTCTCTCTTAGATTTACAGCGATAAAATGGAATACATGTGTGGAACTAAACATCATATCACTTATGTATTTATATACCATGTAATCATTTCTTTGCATGACACACCAGCTGTAAGGACTATGTTATAGAGCTGAGCAGAGAGAGAGGCACTATTGTTTTGACCTCACTCGCATTAGTCAATCAAGTTCATTAAAGACAAACAAACCTAGGTTCCATGACTGGCGAAAGAAACCACAACTGGTTAGTATTTGCTGGGATATTATTGTAATGTTTTGAAGAAGCAGGCAGCGAGCGAGTTTCAGTATTTGTAACGGTAATGACTTACAGGAATAATTTACGCCGGTGGCATTTTCGTCACAAATCTTTCACCCTCAGGCTGGCTCCTTCCTGACGCTAATTCTCGGCACACACCTATGAAAACCTCTCGTATTTTTGCAGGCCGTTTATTTCAAAGCAGTGGCCTGTGTGTGAACAGAGGTTCCCATTCAGATCTGGAGAGAGGGGATAATGGTGGAAGGGGCCAAACGCTGGGGTAGCAGAGACCGACCTGCACCTGCTTTTTAAACACTTCAACAGGCAATTATCCTGCCAGGCCAGCTCCAATATGGCAAGCGGCAAGCCCACAACATAAATGTCTCAAAATGGAGCGACAGGAGGAGAGGGAGGGTAGGGGTGGACAGAGGGGTGGGGATTGATGTAATGATGGTGGCTGGGGGTGGTGTGTGTATAGGGGGTGGCAGATACACAGGGTTTCAAATAGAGTAGGAAACGTGAAACAGATTGTTTACTCTTCTTTTAAGTTGATGAAATTCGTCACTTATTTTGGATGAATTGTATGATGTTAACACTTTGAAAAGTCTGGGACAGTTTCAAATCAAAATATTGTCACTAATTATTATTTTAGTGACTGAGCTGGATAAAATTATTAATAGTTCATTATTAGTAGTTTATTCAAACTTAATATAATATATGTTATAGCCCATGCTCAGTTATTCTGCCTCATCAGTGTCAGGTGTGTATTACTTTAATAGGTTTTACAAATACATCGCCGCTGAGTTCCATGTGAACAGTAATGTGACATTAATATGCACAGAGCTCGGCAATTAAAATATGCAAATATATTGTGTCAGGAATAACTTCATAACTCAACTGCGCTATGATAGATAGATGAGTGTCTTAAATATTTATTAAAGCATGATCCATTAAAACGTTTGGTGATTATTTTATAAATATCCTCTTGGAAGAGCATTTGGAGCTATACCACATGTTAAAGCAATAGTCCTAAATGAATTTATTTGAGCTTTAGAATCTCTCTGTGCTTTCAGTCTGTGTTGGATAAGAGGCTTTTAAGTGGCTAAAGAAAAGACTCAATAAAAATTTACAAATATGTCACACACAAAGAAACAGGCAATTTAATGAAGCTGACTTTAAGGAAGACAAAGGGGGCTTTTCAAGACAGTGTGTCTTGTTAAAACGATTAAGGGTTAAAAAGAGGACATCAGACCAGTCCTCTCTGGAAGTCATTACACAGTCCAGAGAGAGAGAGACAGACAGACAGAGACAGAGAGAGAGACAGAGACAGAGAGAGAGCGCAAGAGAGAGAAAGGGAGAGACAGAGAGAGAGAGAGAGAGAGAAGAGAGAGAGAGAGGAGAGAGAGAGAGAGAGAGAGAGAGAGAGAGAGAAAGCAAGAGCACTAAAGTTTCCATTTTCTAAAAACATAAATCAAAAACATATTTATTAGTATCGGAAAACAAACATGCAAAATCTGCACCACTTGAAAAGGGACAGCTAAATATGTACAAGCACATAAACAGAGGTGACATCTGGTTCTGGGTTCCCCGAGTACAGTCCTCTTTTCTGGGATTATTTGAAGAACCTCTCCCCTCCTCTAACCCTGTCTAGCTGTTAAAGGATTATGATAGACCATAATGACCCGTTAGTTAGGGATGACAGAGATCCATAAGCTCCCCTCTCTCTGTCACCATCTACAGTATCGTTGCAACAGACATGTTGTGTGGTTTACCTCATGTACTGTAACAAACAAGTACATTGCATATATGGGTAGTAACGTCGGTTTCGTAGGTTAGAGTGATAATATTGTAGCAAACCTCTTTTAGATTTGGGAGAAACAGAGTGGCAGAACACTTGAGAGGCAAAAATATAAAAGAGCGAGAGAGAAAGAGAGAGAAAGAGAAGGGAGAGAAGGGAGAGAGAGAGAGAGAGAGAGAGAGAGAGAGAGAGAGAAAGAGAGAGAGAGAGAGAGAGAGAGAGAGAGAGAGAGAGAGAGAGAGAGAGAGAGAGAGAGAGAGAGAAAGAGAGAGAGAGAGAGAGAGAGAAGAGAGAGAGAGAGAGAGAGCGAGAGAGAGAGAGAGAGAGAAGAGAGAGAGAGAGAGAGAGAGAGAGAGAGAGAGAGAGAGAGAGAGAGAGAGAGAGAGAGAGAGGAAGCCTGAAACTGGCAGAGAGGACCGGCATCCTCCTCTGGCAGATCAGAACAAAAGAGTTTGTGCCCAAATTAGGCTGGGGTCTCGATGTGTATAAGAATGTGTTACCTCATGGTGACAGCGACAGTGTGGTGTGGGCACGAGTTGGCAGTGTCTGGCTGGCTGGCGTGTACACACACACAAACACACACACACTCACGCACACACTCACACATACCGTACACACTAGGGCCGGGAAGATACCAGTATCGCGATACTCGTTTGTGCCGTGGCAAGGAAACGAAACACGAAGTGGATTTAGGAAAACAGCCCTAATGTTGGGAAACAAACATCATTATGTTGTCATCCAGAATCACATGTATTTATTTTCCAAGCTATAGCACATTATATTTTACATACAGAGGGTTTTTCAAAGACCAAAGAGTTTGGTCTGCTTCGTGTTTTCATTTAGACACAGAAAACATATTGTGATACTGGTATCGTCCCGGCCCTAGTAGACACACACACACACACACACCACATGCCTTGAGAGGGATTTACTTAGTGTCTGGCACGGGCATATCTCCCTCTGTTGTTTGTTTCCAATAAACGCCCGGGACGCCTCCTCTTTCTCATGCAAGGGACGCAGGGTGTTGCGATGGGATGGCACGCATATCATCAGTCACACCATGCTCCCGCTGCCAACAACATGCCCAGAGGAGTAAAGTGCCACACGCCGTCCTTTTAACCCAAGCTCCCTTCCGCTCTGTACTGAGACGGCTTTTTTTATGACATTATTGTGTGATCTGTGACAGCGAGACTATGTGTGTGTGTGTGCGCTTGTGAGTGTGTTTGTCATACCCATTCTGTTTTTCCACTCGTCTAACTAGCTGACCGCTCTGTCGCATTAAGCTACCCCTTTTGCCGTCTTTCAACCTTCGCCAACTGGGCAGGGCCAGTCAGCATCAGAGGAATCTGAGAGGGTGAAAAAAGCAAAGTCTGCCACCCTAATTTGTTTACGGATAGACTTTATACGGCGATCATGTGAAAGGATAAAACGCATTGCTCGCACGCCGCTGGTTGCAGGCCATCTTTCAAGTTCACCTAGTTGACATGATCGTGTTTAGTTGGGAGGTTTCACAGCACCAGCCCCACTAAAGAGAGAGAGAGAGAGAGAGAGAGAGAGAGAGAGAGAGAGAGAGAGAGAGAGAGAGAGAGAGAGAGAGAGAGAGAGAGAGAGAGAGAGAGAGAGAGAGAGAGAGAGAGAGAGAGAGAGAGAGAGAGAGAGAGAGAGAGAGAGAGAGAGAGAGGCCACAGCAGCTACCCAGACACCCAGAGATAGACACAGCTGCGCTGTGAACTAACGCACCGCAACATTCAAAATAACGGGAGCTCTGATACTGCATTGTTAGTCTACTGTCTGTAATTTGTGCCTCAATATGTTTCATGATGTGTGACAAGATGTGCGAAATGATGTGCCCAATCTGTGATTTAGTGCATAATAATCCGCCTCAATATTTGCAGCCATAGGTGGTAATATCTCTCGAAGAGCTGATCCATCGTCAGTATTGTGGAATAATTCTAATGTTATGGTAAGATTTGAGTGGAGATGGCTGATCCGTGAGCAGCGTTGCTTTTCTTTTGATCCTATCAGTATCGACACATGGTCTAATGAAACACTTAGTAAACGTTCTCTCTACGTGCTTGTTTTTGAAACACTCTTAAAAAGTTGGCTCGTAAATATCGATGCAACTGGTACAATCATCGTAATGCTTAAGTTACTGGGAAACTGTCACGCCCTGGCTCTGGGGACTCTAATATGTTGAGCCAGGGTGTGTAAAGTCTATGTGTTTTGTTCTAGGTTTCACATTCTAGTATTGTTGTTCTATGTTGGCCAGTGTGGTTCTCAATCAGAGGCAACGTGATTCAGCTCTTGCTTGTTGTCTCTGATTGAGAACCATACTTTAGCAGCCTGTTTCCCCACAGAGTTTGTGGGATCTTGTTTCTAGTCTGTTGTGTTAGACCGTGAACTGTCACGTTTTCGTTTTGTTGTTTTTGATCGTGTCTCTAATAAAGAGTATGTTTGCCTGCAACGCTGCGCCTTGGTCCTCATCTCTGTTCGACGATCGTGACAGAAGATCCCACCAGAACTGGACCAAGCAGCGGGTCGAGGAGCCATCGCCAGGGAAATCCCTAGCGGATATCCAGCGCCTCCTCGACTGGGTCAAGCCGGGTGAGGAAGAGAGGGGCCTGACGTGGAGGCAGAAGGGCGAAAGACTGGCGAGAAGCATGGAGACCTGGTCCACGGGTAGGAGTGAAGCCCATAAATTTTTTAGGGGGGACTAACGCCGTGGACGACGGGGCAGCAGGGGCCGCCAGGTTACGGGAGTCACTGGTCACCAGGGGGAAGGAGGATGTAGAGGCACGGCGAGAGGTACTGGCGTGTGTTGCCAGTCCGGTCCGGCCTGTTCCTGATCCCCACGTAGGGCCAGTGGTGTGTGTTCCCAGTACGGTCCGGCCTGTTCCTGCCACTCGCACCAAGTCTACGGTGCGCGTCGCCAGCTCGGCCCGGCCTGTTCCTGCTCCCCGCACCAAGTCTGTGCTGCGCGTCGCCAGCCCAGTCCGGCCCATTCCTGCTCCCCGCACCAAGTCAGTGGTGCGTTTCGTCAGCCCTGTCCGGCCCGTTCCTGCTCCCCGCACCAAGTCAGTGGTGCGCGTCGTCAACCCGGTCCGGCCCATTCCTGCTCCCCGCACCAAGTCAGTGGTGCGCTTCGTCAGCCCGGCACGGTCCGTTCCTGCTCCCCGCACCAAGTCAGTGGTGCGCTTCGTCAGCCCGGTCCGGCCCGCTCCTGCTCCCCGCACCAAGTCAGTGGTGCGTTTCGTCAGCCCGGCACGGTCCGTTCCTGCTCCCCGCACCAAGTCAGTGGTGCGCGTCGTCAGCCCGGTCCGGCCCGTGCCTGTTCCACCGGTGGCTGGTCCGGCACCGGTCAGATGCTTCACGCCGGAGCTAGAGCAATCCGCTCCACCAGTGTGCAGTCCAGCTCCGGCCAGCGGGGCCAGACCGGACCAGGGGTACTTTGGGGGGTTGGAGAGGGAGCGGGGATCAGGCCCGGAGCCGGATCCGCCGCCTAAGCGGAGTGCCCACCCGGTCACTCCCCTGTGGTATTTGGTGGGCGCGGTCGGAGTACGCGCCTTTAGGGGGGGTACTGTCACGCCCTGGCTCTGGGGACTCTAATATGTTGAGCCAGGGTGTGTAAAGTCTATGTGTTTTGTTCTAGGTTTCACATTCTAGTATTGTTGTTCTATGTTGGCCAGTGTGGTTCTCAATCAGAGGCAACGTGATTCAGCTCTTGCTTGTTGTCTCTGATTGAGAACCATACTTTAGCAGCCTGTTTCCCCACAGAGTTTGTGGGATCTTGTTTCTAGTCTGTTGTGTTAGACCGTGAACTGTCACGTTTTCGTTTTGTTGTTTTTGATCGTGTCTCTAATAAAGAGTATGTTTGCCTGCAACACTGCGCCTTGGTCCTCATCTCTGTTCGACGATCGTGACAGAAACGATGCCCTAGTCAACTTAAGTTCCTCCTCACGGAAATTGTTAAAGAAGAGTTACAACATAAATCAAACTACATTTGAATATAATTTAATAATAATTGAATTGACAGTGCGTAAACTCATAGCGCCTGTCTTAGCGACAGGAAAATGGTATGTACTCAGGTACGTATTTGTGATAGTCCACAAATTGGTAATCACTGGGCCTCAATCCTCATATCTCCTTTACTGTTCCATATTTTACATTGCAGAACACCCACAGTACAGGGTATACTCCTGAAATGAGAGATTTCAGACCACTTTGTTGGACATGGTCAGTATTTACCACCCAGCTAAAAACTGACTGTTGCCTATCAGTGTTAGCAGTGCTTCTCAGTGAGTGAGTTAGCAGCCAGTTGCTGGTGCTGGTTGTATTCTCTGTGTAGACTGTGATTGACAGCTCTTAAAGCTCCAGGGGTTTCAGCTGCACCTAGAGAGCCATCTGCCTTGGGTACTGCAACTCAATCGCCTCCAGCACTTACAATCACATACGCCAGCGAAGAGTAAAAAGCTAATTGGTGCAAAATGAGGTAAGGCATTAATACACTCCCCAGAGGATTTCTTCACCAGTCAATGCACAGACAAATGTTTTTACACACACACACACATGCACGCATGCACATACACACCTACACACTCACCCTTCAGATGTTACCCAGGCATAGAAAAACACCATCAGCACCTAGAAGATAAAGTCGTTGAAGGATCTGTGAAGGCACTAAACCCATTTGAAATATGCTCCACCACCATGCTCCACATTACCGATGACATACAGTAAATACAGAAACTATTTACAAATATTATTTATTCAGTAATATTGCAACGATTATGGGATTTTTTTCCTGCTATGCATAGTTTTGGTTTTCAGAGTTTTGGTTTTAGCGTGCTGCTAAACTATCTTTGATGTCGACTGTTCCTCATGATCTTGTTTCTCTCCGAGATTCTTTGTTCTCAACTTCAGCCCAACTTTTTCTGCTGAGCTTTGTGGTAAGACAATAATTAGGCATTTCTAAACACGCCTAATCCCCATTTCTATGACAGCATATAATTCAATTTCACAAGCAGATTATTCCACAAATTATTGTTTAAGCATTCTGCTGAGCCTCTTTCCACCTCCATGTTTCTTCAATTTAATACATGTGCAAATAAATAATGGAGTAGGGACACCAACGACGACTAGAGAACACTACAAACAATGAATCAATTAAGTTCATTAACAGGGACATACTGGCGTCACGCATAGTTGAACGTGGTCTGCACTTCTACGCAGCTAAGGCCCATCACGCAATGTAATGGCAAGGTGGATCAGGAACACTTGTTATCCTTGGCTCCAATACCTCTCTGAAATCAGTTACAGAACAGCATCACAACAACCAGCCAACATCTTGTTCAAGTATGGATCATCAAATAATATAAAACTGCATGGGAATGATTACGAAAACGGTGATGGTGCTCAAGCATAACTGATACGACTGACTTGAACACTCTAACGATGAGAGGCAGAATTTATCCTGGTTATTTCATTCTCCTTGGCCTGAGAGAAGAGAGACAGACATATACTGTACCAGCCAAAAGTTTGGACACACCTACTCATTCAAGGGTTTTTCTTTATTTTTACAATTTTTTACATTGTAGAATAATAGTGAAGACATCAAAACTATGAAATGACATATATGGAATCATGTAGTAACCATAAAAGTGTTAAACAAAACAAAATATATTTTATATACTTCAAATAGGGCTATCTTCTGTATACCCCCTACCTTGTCACAACACAACTGATTGGCTCAAACGCATTAAGAAGGAAAGAAATTCCACAAATTACCTTTTAAGAAGGCACACCTGTTAATTTAAATGCATTCCAGGTGACTACCTCATGAAGCTGGTTGAGATAATGCCAAGAGTGTGCAAAGCTGTCATCAGGTAAAAGGGTGGGTACTTTGAAGAATCTCAAATATAAAATATATATTTGTTTAACACTTTTTTGGTTACTACATGATTCCATATGTGTTATTTCATAGTTTTGATGTCTTCACTATTATTCTACAATGTAAAAAATATTAAAAATAAAGAAAAACCCTTGAATGAGTAGGTGTGTCCAAACTTTTGACTGGTAGTGTATATATCATATAATATTGATAAAAAAATGAATCTGCATGCATATTACGCACCCCAGTCAGTTGGTAATGTGTTTACTGCTTGGTAAGACTATCTAAAGAGTTTTCACTGATGCTACTGTCATCGTTTTCCTAAAGCATGGCACTTTCATTCCTGTAATGGACGGAGCGCTCATTCAGATGCTTTTACTCCTAAATGGAACAGTGTCATTACTATCTGAAGGCATAGAGAGCAACTGGAAATGAGGTAGGCTATTCTGGCTTGGGTTAAAAGCTGCTTTCCCCCTTACGAGAGGCTTCCAACAAGAGGCAGACAAAATCCCTCCGGACCAAGATCACTTGCAGGATATTGATGTTTGGAGCGTAATCTCTTTATCTGTGAGAGATGTGACACTCTAATATCCGAACATTGTATTTACCATCTCTGGATGGTAGCTATTGTGTATGAGTAAACAGAAATGACAGTATGTCAAACATATTCCCTTAACAAACTCTGTATATGGAAGAAGAAATGAAAAAGGGAAGAGATATGATATATATTCTCTCTGGACATTTTAATCATCCACATCTTAAAACTGTTTGGGAGCTTTTTATGACAGTTATACAGCACAAGGAAGCTCTGTTGACAGTACATCAATCATGTAGTTACCCTGATCTCTAACCATGACCTCTAACTTCTGACATTGGCCAAGTTAGATTAGCTTATATTTATAGTTATATAGTTATATTGTCATTATTATAAACTTAAGACTTCTATATTAATGATTGATATAAGTACAGGTTCACCTGTCATGATCATGATGACCTCTGTAGTAACCATGGTAACTCCCATTGCCTGGACACGAAGGACAACATCAACAGATTTCCCCTTACAGGTCAGAGAAGAGAGCCAGGTACCATCTCAAATTTGAGAGACAGAATGGGGTTGGGGTGAGGAAATAGAGAGAGAGAGAAAGAGAGAAAGTGCTCATTGCCGCAGGTTATACGCTACAGAGAAGTGGAGGGAAATGTCATGCTATTTTGGTTCCTCTAAAAAAGGGAATTTGCAAACACAGACTGCCTCATATGAAACGCAGAGGATTCCATGTTTCACGTGATTCATTTAAAAACCTTATAGTCTTTACAACAGCACAATCACAGAGAAGTAGAGAACAAACTAGCTAGTTTCATTACGGCTGTAATTGTGTTTGAGTGTGGCAAAATTACTGTTTAATTTTCCCTACTGTTGAGTTAATGAGCCACTGGAACTGTCCTGGAGCTAAGCGGGAGATGTTGAGGGAATAAAAACCCTTCTAAAATAAATTCCTAAAGATGGTTTTTGGAGAAATCCTCAAAGATGGCTTCTTCTTCGTGGAGACAGAAGGGATGAATCAGAAGAACGGT